>NW_013959897.1:0-866 GCF_001266775.1 Austrofundulus limnaeus
TTAGTCATCGATTATCTTAGTAATCGATTAATCGTCAATTAATCGATTAATCGTTGCAGCGCTAGTTTCTATACACTGATTTGAAGTGAATCAACCACTATATGCAAAGCGTAATTTCGTCCGACGTTGACGTTGCGCATGATTGTAATAAACCGGAACTGGTTGCAAAGTAGCAAGGACCACACATCTCACCACAATGGAGAGATTTTCAGGAATGTGTTGTTTTCAGACAAGTTATAATTGTTCTGTCATACTGGTGATGCTACATGCTGTCCAGAGATGTAAAAAAAAAGAAATCTGTCTGAGTTATTTCGATGTAATAAATAAAAAGAAGAAGCAGAAGCAGCTGGAGAATGTGGCTGTTCGGTGGGATGAAGCTAAGACACTCGTCACCCCACTACACCGTCCATCATGAGCCGAGCCCACGTGCAGTCACATGTGTTTTCAGTCCCTGCTTTGGTTTCCTCCCAGCTTGAATGGACGACTTGACTCTTTGATAACAAAAACAGTGCAGATCCTTTCAGGATAGCAATCAGAGGATAATGACTGTGTTGATGGTGATGAAGTCCAATAGTAATGTCTTTGAAACTTCACACAACAGTACTGAAGGGTTTGAAGGGTAGTGAGTAATGTTATGTGAGGTATTTCACAACATCGCTGTGTTTTAGTGGGGAACAGGAACCAGTGAACACAGCATGAGGACTACAAACTGAGAAAAAAAAGATATGATTGACACCCTAACTTATACTTTAACCTCCAATAACTCTGCTTACCCTCACAGCCTCCAGCAGTGAAGACATTCCCTACAAGCCTCACTCCCTACTTTATTTTATCTCTGCTCTCCCACAATTCCATGTAAACAAAAA
>NW_013959898.1:0-486 GCF_001266775.1 Austrofundulus limnaeus
TTGGAGTTGCTAGGTTGTTGCTGTCAGGAGTTATGCCTTGTTTTATACTTGTAATGTTAAAAAAACAAGATGGCGGCCCTGTCACATTTGGATGCAGTTTTATGTACCTTTACATAGCCCTAGATTCACCAAAGTCACGTAGTATGATCGTAACATTTTCAACTTTCTGACTGTATAACTCGGAGTTGCTAGGTTGTTTCTGTCAAGAGTTATGCCTTGTTTTATACTTGTAATGTTAAAAAAACAAGATGGCGGCCTTGTCACATTTGGATGCAGTTTTATGTACCTAAACATAGTCCTAGAATCACCAAATTCACAAAGTATGATTGTAACATGTCCATTTGCTGTCTCTACAGTTTGAAGTTGCTAGGTTGTTGCTGTCAGGAGGTATGCCTTGTTTTATGCTTGTAATGTTAAAAAAACAAGATGGCGGCCTTGTCACATTTGGATGCAGTTTTATGTACCTAAACATAGTCCTAGAATCAC
>NW_013959898.1:1486-1866 GCF_001266775.1 Austrofundulus limnaeus
TTAGCTTAAGCTAATTTTCATCTGTAGTCCCTGAACAACTAAATGTAATCTAAAATCAAAACATACAGCAACAATCCATACAAGTTCTAGATATAATTACTATACAACTACTGTTAATTGACTGATGTGAGATGGTACCAAAACTAAATATATCTTAGTGTCTTAATAATTATTGAGGTGCAGCCATTTTGTATTAACCATACTGAATTTTTGTTTAGCATTCAGAACATGTTTAAGATTTATTGACAAAGAATTAGCCCAAACAATGGAGAGGAAACCCAAAAACTGGCAATATGGAAGCATTTAGAAAGGACATGGATGTTGTTGGAGTGAGGATAGAGAGTGCAAAGGACTAACTATTAGTCAACTCTGTTCATAAT
>NW_013959899.1:0-865 GCF_001266775.1 Austrofundulus limnaeus
TAAAATAAATTCAGTCACCACCTTGCTGCACACGAAGTTAACTAAATTTACGGGGTGTACAGACCCAAAATAACAAACATCAACAGCTTCTGAAGCTAACCAGCAGCTAAAGCCCAAAGTTGGTGGCATCAAACTCACTCACTCTTTGGTAAGCTAGCAACAACCTGCTGAGTAATGTGTTTTGCTGCCGTGACTCATAACTGCTTAAAAATAACAAGGAACAATGTGGAGTGAAAGGAGAAAATGAGTGCAACAGCTCAAGAGGTAGTTGTGGATAAAGGAGGAAAAAGTCACGTCACCATCCGCCTTTTTCTCCTGGTCTTTATTTCAAATATGTTAAAATAAATAATCAATAATTATCCATATCAACTAATTTGAAACACTTCTATCGTGATATATTTTTCAGGAATATCGCCCAGCCCTGCGTTTGCTTCATTTTTCTCACACCAATTTTAAAAAGTAATATTTTTGGTTCTCAAAAGCAAATCTGTTGTAGTCTGTGTTGTGTGTAGTGTTCCTGATTCAGCATGTTTTTGCTCTGAAAAAACGTGTCAGTTTGGTTCAGTGTTCACCCACCGCTGATTATGATATTTCCAGCAATGTAAAGCATTGCTGAAAAGTTGCTTGTATTAATTTATAGAGCAAAAGTTCAAAAAGGGAATATGTCTAAGAAAAGAACCACAGTAACTAAACATAGAGAAAAAAAAACACTCATGGCTCCTTTAAGTCTTGAGTTATCAGGTAGCTGATGACATGAGAGGATGCCATTTATCAACACTTGTTAGGAAGCCAATGAAGATGGGAGGGCTGATAATTGGGAATGGTAACAATCCAAGAGGTGAGTGCACAAGAGAGACAACGATGG
>NW_013959900.1:0-681 GCF_001266775.1 Austrofundulus limnaeus
TTTTTTTTAGCATTGCGCAGTCTGACACTGGGGTGAACTTGTGAGGATGTTCACATCCTGAAGAGATTGTCAGCTGTGTTAAATGTTTTCCATGAGAATAGTCTTTCTCTCCATGGGATGATTTTATCAGCATTTGGCTGCTACTTTAACTTTTAAATTTGATTAAAGCAGTAAGACCGGACTTAGTTTTTTACATAAAACTTTTTCTTGTTTTGCTTTGTTTTATCAATAATTAAACTGTGTGTTCTTCATTTTTTGAAAACTCGAGGTTTGATTAAAATAATTGCAGAAATTTATATAAAAAAACTGCAATTTTTTTGTCCTGTGAGTAAAAACTTTGACTCAAGTAGGGGTGGCCTTCTTTTTGCTATGACTTGAACAATAATGCCACACCTTTTAAAGAAATGTTGGGCAAACCTGTTTTAAAGCATTTATTTGTAATAGATTTAGTTGTTGTTGTTTCAGGCATCTTGAAAGCTACGTCAGTACAGAAAAATACCACAGATTTGCTCACCTCATTCAGATTTCCTAGAGAACATTAAACAGATCTGGGTGTGACTTTGTTTAACCTTTGTGCAATATTTCCTCCCTTAGCTGTTTGTTTTTACTGATGGAGAGGTGGGGAACACCAAAGATGTTATAGATCTTGTTAAGAAGAATGCAGGCTCTCACAGGTAGCAC
>NW_013959901.1:0-592 GCF_001266775.1 Austrofundulus limnaeus
TAAGTGAATGCAGCCTGCAAAGTTATCCCATCACAGATGACTGCCCAAGTGAACCTTGTTCTCTAGCATCACACCAAGCAATACCTGTTAAGTTAAGTCTCCGGCAAGACAGTACAACCTGGTCTCTGCCAGTTACATTAACATCTACATCACAGTTTGGAGCTGACCCCAAGCAACCACTCTCCACTACAATGAGCATGCTACAACCCACAACATCTACGTTATACCAACCAACCTATCAAATTATGCATCCTGTGACTACAGCTGTTAATGTACAACATAGTGGCCCAGTTACACCGATGCCAATCCAATACCAGCCCAGTTCTACAGATCCAGCCTATACAGCATACCAGCCACATCCAGCTGCGTCAACACCAGTACATCAACCCCTGGCTCCAGCGACACAACTTCATGTGCTGCAACCTACATCACTATCAAACAATGTTATGCTTCAGTGCCAGAACCTTTACACTCCTATGACAGTGCCACAGCCGGTGTATCAGCCCACACAAGGTAACACCACACAGCCTTTGTATCAGCCCATGCAGGTTAATTCTGCACAGCCTGTGTATCAGCACACACAAGTTACGAC
>NW_013959901.1:1592-1865 GCF_001266775.1 Austrofundulus limnaeus
GTGCACCACCACTCAAGTCCACACCTGAAGCAGTCATGCCGCTTCTTCGTAGCACAGAGAGGCGACTACAGAAAGACACAAACCTAGCTAAACAATACAAGGCAGAGATCCAGAATCTCATCAGTGGAGGATGTGTTGTCAAGCTGAGTGAAGATGAGGTAAAAGCATCCAACAAGTCATGGTTCATACCTCACCACCTCGTTCACCATAACGGCAAGGCCCGTCTCGTATGGGACTGCTCCTTTGTTCACAATGGCCTCTCACTTAATGAAC
>NW_013959902.1:0-665 GCF_001266775.1 Austrofundulus limnaeus
ACCAATACCCGATTGATGCTCTCTTTAGCCATCCTTTCTGCCATTTCATTCCTCGTAACCCCATGATGTGCTGGACCCCATATACAATTTACTGTGAATCCCATCATGTTGATTCTATAAAGTGTTTGCTGTATTTCAATTAATATATCTGGTCTACTATCTGACTGGTTATGTTGCAAACTGATCAATGATGAACTAGAAACTGAACAAATGATTGATCTTAATGGTCTTACCTTTTCTACCCACAGAAGTGCTAAAAGTAAAGCAAGCATTTCTCCTGTATAAACTGAAACTCCATCATTAACCCTTCTCCCTACTTTAATGTGAAATTGTGGTACAATGAATGCTATCCCTATTCTATTATCTGTACTTTTGATGCATCTGTATATATCTTTACATAATTATAGTACTGGTTGATGTATTCCTGTACTGTATAATTATTCAAAAATGTATCTTTGATCTTCTTTTCTAATAATGAAAAATCAATTTTAGCATCAGGAATGATCCAAGGTGGTATTGTGGGTAATGGAAGTGACTGACATATATCGGTATCTAATTTATCTATCTATCCATTTTCTGTACCCACTTCTTCCTTTCAGGGTCTCAGGAGTCACTGGTGTCCATATCCAGCAGTCACAGTGTGAGGGGCGGGGTACACCCTGGAC
>NW_013959902.1:1665-1865 GCF_001266775.1 Austrofundulus limnaeus
GGACAAAAGCGGTATCGGTTATGAGTATCGGCCGGCTTTTACAGGTATGAGTACGAGTACTTGATGCTGGTATCGGACCCGATACCGATCCTGGTATCGGAATCGGGACACCTCTAGTTTTCTTTGAGACTGTGGTCCCAGCTCTATTCAGGTCATGAACCAGGTCCTGCCGTGTAGTTCTGGGCTCATTCCTCACCTTC
>NW_013959903.1:0-865 GCF_001266775.1 Austrofundulus limnaeus
GGGTACAATATCCACGATTGCTCCTGTCACAGATTCATTGTGCACTTGCTGAATTTATCATTAAAATATTAAAAGTACGCTTTCCAGACTGTAAATTCTGAACAGTAAAAAAAAAAAGCGACTTCTTAAGCCTATTCTTACTTTAATTTTTGATATTTCTTTCAGGTGTTAAACTACGTGTTTTTCTCCTGTTTGTTTGCTTTATTTGAGGTGTACAAATCAGTTAGTACAAACACAACCCTTTTTTAAATATCTAAAACTGTATTTAAGTTCCTCCTCAGAACTCTACCATGTGTATAATCTCAGGTGAGAGACCGATGGAGACTTCAGAGATGAAGGTCACACCACATGTTGCCTTTAAGTGCAGCTCCGAGCCGGTCCTGGAGGCAGAGCCACGGCTAATTATCTGAAGGAGGGAACCTATTGACGCCTTCCTGCTCATCTTTGCTGTTAATCTCACTTCATTTGTTACAGTAATTTTTGTGTGGCGGACCCTGTTGACGACGAGAGGGGTTTAATTGGAGGAGCCTAGCAGTTTCTTGGTGAGTAGAAATAAATCTGAACAGTTTACTTTTATTTTTATTTCAGCAGGAAGAAAAGATGCAAAGAATATATGCATATGTGTACTTGTGTTTTGAATTTCCTTACTTAAATGTCTTTTAGGCATTGATACACTACATAAAACAGTACTTTTTGAAATGAAAAATAGTTTATTTTATATTTTGTAAGCAACAGTTTGGTTTTGATTTAGATTTTGCTGAAACAGCAGGGAATTAAAGTTTGGAAAAAGAGCAACAACAGCATCTTTAAACCTGCAGTTTATCATTTTCCAAGCGCAACATGTCAATGTTAAGTGTGTTTGCAC
>NW_013959904.1:0-537 GCF_001266775.1 Austrofundulus limnaeus
ACAGAAAAGTACTAAAAGACCACAGATTACTAAGTTTGGCTAAGTTAACTATTCAATAGCTGTGTGGATTGTGTTTGTTTACAGATGGACTCCTGAAGATGTTTCTTTTATTTCATGATTTTAAACAGTGTGTGTTTTATTCCATGATTTAATCCTTAGAAACTTCAGGACTTGAATATTTAATTAAAAGTGTGACACTCTTATTTTACTGAGGGAAGCAGATATCTCTTTCTTTAATTAGATGTGAGATAATCAAACTAAAACCCTCCTTGTTTTGTTTTCAAAAGTTTTCAAAGTAAACCTCTACCTCCAACAGACTCGCTGAGATCCTTTACCTGTATAAGGTGTAACATTTTTATTGGCCAACTAAAACCTTGACTCCGCCCCAAAACAGAGGTTTTTAAAGTTAGTGCAGCTCCCGAGAGAGAGAAAGAGAAAGAGAGTTTTTCAAATCAGAAGCCAGAAACAGCTTTCCTGAAGCTCAGCAGAGGCCCTGCCTGCCAGCCCTTCCCCCATGGGCTGGGCAGGACAGTGGTC
>NW_013959904.1:1537-1864 GCF_001266775.1 Austrofundulus limnaeus
GAAGACGTGTGTGTGCGCGCGATGAAAACTCTGCTTTTAATCATGTAGCACAGATGCGACAGCTTTGCAAGCTACTTTTTTGTTCTTTAAAATAAAATGTGGCAGGTGAAACCACAGCATGGTTACCTTATCAATAATTTAGAATCACAACACAGACCAGGCGTGCGACCAGGTTCCCGCGAGTCCGTTCATGATCTATAAATAGCGCTGATCAGCAGCGCAGCTGTAATGATCCTCAACTTTGAAAAAAGTAACCGGAGTAGTTTGTAATCTCCAAACTCTGAAGTCCAGTGTCAAGTACCCACAGTCAGTGATGGTCTGCTGCCA
>NW_013959905.1:0-556 GCF_001266775.1 Austrofundulus limnaeus
CTTAAAAAGTGTCAACATTCATTTCTTTAACATTTTTTTGTTAGTAGGGACAGAGTTTTGTAAAAAAATCCATTTTTACCACATGAAAACTCATTCTGTCTTCTGTGGAGCAAAGGAAGCCCACTTTTGAGAAAAGAACTGAAAAACAGCTTCTGATATGAGAATTAACTTAAAAAGTGTCAACATTCATTTCTTTAACATTTTTTTTGTTAGAAAGGAAAGACTTTTGGAAAAAATCCATTTTTTCCACATGAAAACTCATTCTGTCTTCTGTAGAGCAAAGGAAGCCCACTTTTGAGAAAAGAACTGAAAAACAGCTTCTGATATGAGAATTGACTTAAAAAGTGTCAATATTCATTTCTTTAACATTTTTTTGTTAGTAAGGAAAGACTTTTGGAAAAAATCCATTTTTCCACATGAAAACTCATTCTGTCTTCTGTAGAGCAAAGGAAGCCCACTTTTGAGAAAAGAACTAAAAAACAGCTTCTGATATGAGAATTAACTTAAAAAGTGTCAACATTCATTTCTTTTACTTTTTTGTTAGTAGGGAAAGACT
>NW_013959905.1:1556-1864 GCF_001266775.1 Austrofundulus limnaeus
AAAAACAGCTTCTGATATGAGAATTAACTTAAAAAGTGTCAACATTCATTTCTTTAACATTTTTTGTTAATAAAGAAAGACTTTGAAAAAATTCAATTTTTTTCCACATGAAAACTCATTCTGTCTTCTGTAGAGCAAAGGAAGCTCACTTTTGAGAAAAGAACTGAAAAACAGCTTCTGATATGAGAATTAACTTAAAAAGTGTCAACATTCAGTTCTTTAACATTTTTTTGTTAGTAGGGAAAGACTTTTGGAAAAAATCAATTTTTTTCCACATGAAAACTCATTCTGTCTTCTGTAGAGCAAAG
>NW_013959906.1:0-505 GCF_001266775.1 Austrofundulus limnaeus
GCTAAAAGTAGCAGACGGTTAGCTAAAAGCTAAAAGTAGCAGAAGGTTAGCTAAAAGCTAAAAGTAGCAGACATTAAGCTAAAAGTAGCAGAAGGTTAGCTAAAAGCTAAAAGTAGAAGAAGGTTATCTAAAAGCTAAAAGTAACAGAAGGTTAGCTAAAACCTAAAAGTAGCAGAAGGTTAGCTAAAATCTAAAAGTAGCAGAAGGTTAGCTAAAACCTAAAAGTAGCAGAAGGTTAGCTAAAAGTAGCAGAAGGTTATCTAAAAGCAAAAAGTAGCAGAAGGTTATCTAAAAGCAAAAAGTAGCAGAAGCTTATCTAAAAGCTAAAAGTAGCAGAAGGTTAGCTAAAAGCTAAAAGTAGCAGAAGGTTAGCTAAAAGCTAAAAGTAGCAGACATTAAGCTAAAAGTAGCAGAAGGTTATCTAAAAGCTAAAAGTAGCAGAAGCTTATCAAAAAACTAAAAGTAGCAGAAGGTTAGCTAAAAGCTAAAAGTAGCAGACATTAAG
>NW_013959906.1:1505-1864 GCF_001266775.1 Austrofundulus limnaeus
GGGCAGACAGGAGCAGGATCATAACACAAACACAGAGAACTTGGCAATAAAAGCTTTCAATATATTTTCTTACCGATCTGCTTTACCAACAACACTGGAATGGAGCAGGAAATGATGTGTGGTCATCTGAAGTTTGGTTGTTGTTGTTGTATTAGCCAAATAAACATCCAGACATCTACAAAAGACAATTCCATAAATAGTTTGTCAGGGTTGTCTTTTAATCACACACATTTAACTTTGTAATACTGTATACTCCTAACATGTCACACTGACATTTTCATCTTTTCTAGAAAGATGACATTCAGACAGAAGGTGAAAAACATTAAGTATAGTTCAAAAACCCATTATCTTTCCTGGGT
>NW_013959907.1:0-306 GCF_001266775.1 Austrofundulus limnaeus
TTTACATCTACTCTCAATAAAACACTGAAACATTACATCTACTCTTAATAAAACACTGAAACATTACATCTACTCTCAATAAAACACTGAAACATTACATCTACTCTCAATAAAACACTGAAACATTACATCTGCTCTCAATAAAACGCTGAAACATTTACATCTACTCTCAATAAACATTGAAACATTACATCTACTCTTTATGAACTCTGAAATATTACATCTATTCTCAATAAAACACTGAAATATTACATCTATTCTCAGTAAAACACTGAAACTTTACATTACATCTACTCTCAATAAAAC
>NW_013959907.1:1306-1864 GCF_001266775.1 Austrofundulus limnaeus
GTTCTCAATAAAACACTGAAGCTTTACATCTACTCTCAATAAAACACTGAAACATTACATCTACTCTCAATAAAACACTGAAACATTACATCTACTCTCAATAAACACTGAAGCATTACATCTACTCTTATTAAACACTGAAACATTACATCTACTCTTAATAAACACTGAAACATTACATCTACTCTCAATAAAACACTGAAACATTACATCTATCCTCAATACAACACTGAAACATTACATCTACTCTCAAAACACTGAAACATTACATCTATTCTCAATACAACACTGAAACATTACATCTAATCTCAATAAACACTGAAACATTACATCTAATCTCAATAAACACTGAAACATTACATCTACTTTCAATAAAACGCTGAAACATTTACATCTACTCTCAATAAACATTGAAACATTACATCTACTCTTTATGAACACTGAAACATTACATCTATTCTCAATGAAACACTGAAACATTACATCTATTCTCAATAAAACACTGAAACATTACATCTATTCTCAGTAAAACACTGAAACTTTACATTACATCTACTC
>NW_013959908.1:0-483 GCF_001266775.1 Austrofundulus limnaeus
GAACTGTCCAAGGTCCTGAAAGAGCTGAAATGTTTCAGGACTTTAGACATTGTGAAATGCTTAAGGAGCTGTCCAAGGTCCTGAAAGTGCTGAAACATTTCAGGCTTTAGACATTGTGAAATGTTGAAGTAACTGTCCAATGTCCTGAACGTTTTGAAATGTTTCAGGACCTTGGACAATGCGAAGGTCTGAAGGAACTGTCCAAGGTGCTGAAAGGGTTGAAATGTTTCAGGACTTTAGAAAGTGTGAAGGTCTGAAGGAACTGTCCAAGGTCCTGAAAGTGATGAAATGTTTCAGGACTTTAGACACTGTGAAATGTTGAAGGAACTGTCCAAGGTCCTGAAAGTTTTGAAATGTTTCAGGGCTTTAGACATTGTGAAATGCTGAAGGAACTGTCCAAGGTCCTGAAAGTGCTGAAATGTTTCAGGACCTTGGACAATGTGAAGGTCTGAAGGAACTGTCCAAGGTCCTGAAAGTGCTGAA
>NW_013959908.1:1483-1864 GCF_001266775.1 Austrofundulus limnaeus
CTGAAGGAACTGTCCAAGGTCCTGAAAGTGCTGAAATGTTTCAGGACCTTGGACAATGTGAAGGTCTGAAGGAACTGTCCAAGGTCCTGAAAGTGTTGAAATGTTTCAGGACTTTAGACAGCGTGAATGACTGAAGGAACTGTCCAAGGTCCTGAAAAAGTTGAAATGTTTCAAGACTTAAGACATTGTGAAATGCTGAAGGAACTGTCCAAGGTCCTGAAAATGTTGAAATGTTTCAGGACCTTGGGCAAAGCGAAGGTCTGAAGGAACTGTCCAAGGTCCTGAAAGTGTTGGAAGTGTTTCAGGTCTTTAGACAGTGTGAAGGTGTGAAGGAACTGTCCAAGGTCCTGAAAGTGTTGAAATGTTTCAGGACCTTGGACA
>NW_013959909.1:0-758 GCF_001266775.1 Austrofundulus limnaeus
GTCTTTTGTGACATTTAGCTTTTTAGCAATTCTTGTGCACAATTTAGCATTTTGCAACATCTCTTTTAGCTCGTCTTTTGTGACATTTAGCTTTTTAGCAATTCTTGTGCACAATTTAGCATTTTTCAACATCTCTTTTAGCTCGTCTTTTGTGACATTTAGCTTTTTAGCTATGCTTTTGCAAAATTTCCTTTTGTGCTAAAATTTTTCTCTCAAAGACTTTTTGAGAGAAAAACATTTTGCAGAATTTAGCTTTTAGCTAGTATTTTACCATTTAACTTTTAGCTAATCTTTTGTGACATTTAGCTTTTAGCTAGAGTTTTGCAACATTTCACTCTTTGTTATCCTTAAGGGACATTTTGCTTTTTGCAACATCTCTGAGCTTGTCTTTTGCAACATTGAGCTTTGAGCTAATCTTTTCCAAAATTTTCTTTTAGCTATCCTTGTGCAAAATTTAGCTTTTTGCAACATCTCTTTTAGCTCGTCTTTTGTGACATTTAGCTTTTAGCTATCCTTTTGCAAAATTTCCTTTTGTGCTAACAATTTTCTCTCAAAGACTTTTTGAGAGAAAAACATTTTGCAGAATTTAGCTTTTAGCTAGTATTTTACCATTAACATTTAGATAATCTTTTGAGACATTTAGCTTTTAGCTAATGTTTTGCAACATTTCACTCTGTTATCCTTAAGTGACATTTTACTTTTTTGCAACATCTCTTTTAGCTAGCCTTTTGCCACATTTTGCTTTTTGCAACATCTCT
>NW_013959910.1:0-448 GCF_001266775.1 Austrofundulus limnaeus
GTACTGACTCAGAGTACTGACTCAGACTCACACTGACTCAAACTCACACTGACTCAAACTCACACTGACTCAGAGTACTGACTCAGAGTACTGACTCAGACTCACACTGACTCAGACTCACATTGACTCAGAGTACTGACTCAGAGTACTGTCTCAAACTCACACTGACTCAAACTCACACTGACTCAAACTCACACTGACTCAGAGTACTGACTCAGAGTACTGTCTCAAACTCACACTGACTCAAACTCACACTGACTCAAACTCACACTGACTCAGAGTACTGACTCAGACTCACACTAACTCAGAGTACTGACTCAGAGTACTGACTCAGAGTACTGACTTAGACTCACACTGACTCAAACTCACACTGACTCAGAGTACTGACTCAGAGTACTGACTCAGAGTACTGACTCAGAGTACTGACTCAGAGTACTGACTCAGAGTA
>NW_013959910.1:1448-1863 GCF_001266775.1 Austrofundulus limnaeus
ACTGACTCAGAGTACTGACTCAGAGTACTGACTCTCAGAGTACTGACTCAAACTCACACTGACTCAGATTACTGACTCAGAGTACTGACTCAAACTCACACTGACTCAGATTACTGACTCAGAGTGATGATTCAAACTACTGATTAAGAGTATTGACTCAAACTCACACTGACTCAGAGTACTGACTCAGAGTACTGGCTCAGAGTACTGACTCTAACTCACACTGACTCAGAGGACTCTAACTCACACTGACTCAGAGTATTGACTCAAAATCACACTGACTCAGAGTACTGACTCAAACTCACGCTGACTCAGACTACTGACTCAGAGTGATGATTCAAACTACTGATTAAGAGTACTGACTCAAACTCACACTGACTCAGAGCACAGTGACTCAGAGCACACTGACTCAGAG
>NW_013959911.1:0-246 GCF_001266775.1 Austrofundulus limnaeus
CAACACAACCTGCTGCTGATGACTCTACAACACTCAGCTTCAACAACACAACCTTCTGCTGATGACTCTGCAACACTCAGCTTCAACAACACAACCTGCTGCTGATGACTCTACAACACTCAGCTTCAACAACACAACCTGCTGCTGATGACGCCACAACACTCAGCTTCAGCAACACAACCTGCTGCTGATGACTCCACAACACTCAGCTTCAGCAACACAACCTGCTGCTGATGACTCCACAAC
>NW_013959911.1:1246-1863 GCF_001266775.1 Austrofundulus limnaeus
GAATTTCGCGTGGAATGTAACAAAATCAGAGCCATGCACATAAAACACTTCAATGAGACACAACTGATTATTTCTAAAGACATAAATGATAATCTGGATGGTTACAGATACATGGAAATGAACTATAAAGCATTTGTTAGAGATGACAAGTATCTGGATTTGACTGAAGGGAAAAAAATGGTTTTAGAGGACGAGATGAATTTGGCCAAAAAAAGGTATAATTATTTAAAGACTTTAAGAGACTATCTTCTTGTGAGAATTGAAATTCTAGTTAGATACCATTTAAAAGAAAAATATTGCTTGGAAGAAGATGTAGTTTATAAAAGCTTTGTTGAAGAACGTCAAGATAAATGGCGACTGGTTCATTCTCTTGAACATGAACTGGGATTGACGAATTAACCTACAGACATGTGACCTACTGACATGTGACCTACAGACATGTGACCTACACAAATGTGACCTACAGACATGTGACCTACAGACATGTGACCTACACAAATGTGACCTACAGACATGTGACCTACACAAATGTGACCTACAGACATGTGACCTACACAAATGTGACCTACAGCCATGTGACCTACAGACATGTGACCTACAGCCATGTGACCTACAGA
>NW_013959912.1:0-271 GCF_001266775.1 Austrofundulus limnaeus
GACAGGGTCTCTCAGGTAGGACAAAGTGTCTCAGGTAGGACAGGGTGTCTCAGGTATGACAGGGTCTCTCAGGTAGGACAAAGTGTCTCAGGTAGGACAGGGTGTCTCAGGTAGGACAGGGTGTCTGAGGTAGGACAGGGTGTCTGAGGTAGGACAGGATGTCTCGGGTAGAACAGAGTGTCTCAGGTAGGACAAAGCGTCTCAGGTAGGACAGAGCATCTCAGGTAGGACAAAGTGTCTCAGGTAGGACAGGGTGTCTGAGGTAGGACAG
>NW_013959912.1:1271-1862 GCF_001266775.1 Austrofundulus limnaeus
GTAGGACAAAGCGTCTCAGGTAGGACAGAGCATCTCAGGTAGGACAAAGTGTCTCAGGTAGGACAGGGTGTCTGAGGTAGGACAGAGTGTCTCAAGTAGGACATAGAGTCTCAGGTAGGACAGGCTGTCAGAGGTAGGACAGAGTGTCTCAAGTAGGACTGAGCGTCTCAGGAAGGACAGGCTGTCTGAGGTAGGACAGGGTGTCTCAGGTAGAACAGAGCGTCTCAGGTAGGACAGAGCGTCTCAGGTAGGACTGGCTGTCTGAGGTAGAACAGAGTGTCTCAGGTAGGACAGGGTGTCTCAGGTAGGACAAAGTGTCTCAGGTAGGACAGGGTCTCTCAGGTAGGACAAAGTGTCTCAGGTAGGACAGGGTGTCTCTGGTAGGACAAAGTGTCTCAGGTAGGAGGACAAGGTGTCTCAGGTAGGACAGGGTGTCTCAGGTAGGACAGAGTGTCTCAGGTAGGACAAAGTGTCTCAGGTAGGACAGAGCGTCTCAGGTAGGACAAAGTGTTTCAGGTAGGACAGGGTGTCTCAGGTAGGACAAAGTGTCTCAGGTAGGACAGGGTGTCTCTGGTAGGACAAAGTGTCTCA
>NW_013959913.1:0-476 GCF_001266775.1 Austrofundulus limnaeus
GCCATGTGTCGAGGCCCCTGTCAGCCCTGCCCCCTGCTGACAAGTGGGTTTGTAGTTTAAGCAGCAATACTGGCCCTGCCGGAGCGAGGACCAGCCTATCTGTGTAATGTGCTGAGCATCGGACTTTTGACCATTTATTATAAGATTCACTGTTAACCATTTTTATCATTGTGTTGCTGGGGTTTTACTCATTATTTCTGTCATTTTCTAGGTTTTCTTGTTTATTATTAATTGTGATTAACCTTTTATTTTTACAGGTATGTCTTTCGACCGAATTAATTTCGCCGTAGCAGCATATATCATTACGGTAGTTCTGTGTATTGTGGTAATAGCTGTCTGGTATATGCATCTGGCCGTCCACCATTGATTTCCTTTTGCTGCCTAACTTGATTTTTAGGTAATCTTGTTGTCGTCTCATTGCCACACCCATTTCAGCCATGCCGTCACAGACGTACGAAGATAGCTCAACTCCTAAC
>NW_013959913.1:1476-1862 GCF_001266775.1 Austrofundulus limnaeus
TATTATTATTATTATTATTATTATTATTATTTTCTAACCTCTGGGAGGTAGTAGAAGAAGGAACGAGGTGATTAACATTTTTCTTCTTGTTTATCTGAGATTTAAGATTACTAAATGATAAAGCAGCATTTAAAGGGCATTTTGAAAAAAAGAAGAATGTTTTAATGCCTGACATTTATTGAGAAGCTGCTCCATCAGTCAGTTTGAAAAGCTGTTTGGATTAAATAGAACTGTTTTCATTGATAGTATTTTGTTGTGTTTTGTGTGTGTGTGCTGTTTTTCATGCGACGGATGAGGGAGTGTTTCCTTGGTGGTCCTCTGCTTTTCTTTTCTGCGTTTCCGCTCCGCCCGCCTGAAACCTGAAAATCTGGACCGACGATGGACAT
>NW_013959914.1:0-303 GCF_001266775.1 Austrofundulus limnaeus
TCTCTCTCCTCATTACAGATGCATATTTAGTGAGATACTATCACCCTTTACAGAATAAAACACACACATATAGAATAAAACTTATACTCAAAACAGCCTGGGTTTAAACAAAACGTTAACATAAATGTGATTTTACTTGGTTTGCTTAGAGATAAGTTTATTAACCTGTTTTATTGATTCATTGTTGACTGTTCACCCTTAGAGCTAACTGCCTGTCATAACTAGGGCATATAACCCATCTTAAAAATTGTTTGTAACTGTTTTTCTTTTGATCTGATTCTAAATAAACCACCGATCACATTG
>NW_013959914.1:1303-1862 GCF_001266775.1 Austrofundulus limnaeus
AACAGCTCCACCAAGTGGCCATTTTACCACATTACAATAAAGAAGATGACCTCATTGAACTGCAGTGCTTTATAAAAATAAATGTGCTGCAAGAAAAACGAGTTAGCTTACAAGTTATGGTTTCACATGTCAATCCTTTACTGTTGACTCTTCATTCTGTTCATGGCTCATTTAAATAGCTTATTTTCTGTTGTCTCCTCTCAGAGAGTCGTGTGTCTCTGAGGAAAAGTTCACCCTCAGAGATCTGGAGGTGAGATTACAGCTTCTTGTTTTTACATCCTAACTTATCGTCACTTTGAAAGAGTCCAAAGAAAAATCAAAGCTTCCTGAAACTTGTCAGAGGAGCATGTGTGGAATAATCCTGTGTTTAATGAAATATAGAGCGCAGGTGAACGTCCAGCATCTCCTGGAGAAGATGAAGACCATGATGAAGACAGCTTTGGTTTCTTATTAGGAAATGGTCCAGGGGTTCCTGAGCCCACCTGTTCCTTCTGATTTGACCCAGGCTCTGTATTTGAAGAAATCTTCAACTAACAATAAGCCTGCCAGAGTTTTCTTT
>NW_013959915.1:0-862 GCF_001266775.1 Austrofundulus limnaeus
AAGCAAAGCAGTTGCAAAAAGCTAAAATCGGAAAAATTGCATAAAATTAAAATGAATAAATAATAAAAGTTAAAGCCTAAAACCAGCAGAGCCACAGATAAAACCTAAAATTTAAAAAAAAGACTGAAGTTGACTTCAAAAAACACAAAGGATGTAAAGCTTTGAAGAGTTTTCCATTCATTAAAAAGAAAAAACTGGAAATTGTGATAAATGATTTCAAAAATAGAAAAGATACAAAAAAGGAGCAGAGCCTCACCTGTCACAGCAGCCGAGGTGTTGGAACCAGCAGCGAGCATCCTGATTGGTCCGTGTGAGTCGAAGAATTGGACTCTCTGGAAGGTGGTTCTCTCCTCGCAGTCACCAAGCCCAAGCTGACCCTCGCCATTGCCGCCACAGGCAAACACTTTTCCCTGGGCTGCGAGCAAAACGCACAAACTGAACGGGACGGCGTTTCCTCTGAGGCTGCAGCAGGAGAATGATCAGAAACTAACCTGAGCAGACCAGTGTGTGGTTTCGTCCACATGCAACAAGCTCAACTTTCTCCGACTTCAGAGCTGGGAAATAAAACGGATTGTCATAAAAAAAACTCTGCCTTTCAATGTTCTCTAAAACCTAAAAGTGGCAAGTGGCTAGCTAAAAGTTAAAAGAAGCAGGGCAGTAGCTAAAATGTAACATATCACAGAGCAAGTAGCTGAAGCAGATATAAAAGAGGATAATGTTTATGAAGGAACTGAAGAAAACTCAATGCATTATTACAAACTGTGTTGGTCTGAGTCTCTACAGATTAAAGCAGATTATATAGACCCTCCACTCTAGGATTACAGTATATGCAGGTTTCCTATTCAGCAGATCTGTTTTTTTT
>NW_013959916.1:0-862 GCF_001266775.1 Austrofundulus limnaeus
GGCCAAATTTGGCCCACGGGCCCCACTTTGGGCTCCTCTGATCTAAAGCATTTTCTCCTGAATTATTATAATTCTGCTCTTGTGTCCGTTTTAAGTTTACATTTTGCTTTTGAATAATGCAGAAAATAAAATGCTTTATTTTGTTGTTATATTTACATTATCACGCAAGAAATTGTCTAAAGATACCCAATTTAACCCATTTTAAGTACATTCTCATTGACTTTCCGCTGAAATTCAGATTAAACACAAACTTCAAAACACGTAAACGCAACAGCAGAAAAAAAGAAACTCACTGGCTGCCTGGATGCGGGCCCGTCGGCTCACCACCCGCCCAAATGAATTCTGGGCCATGCACTCGTAGTCCCCTTCATCCGACAAGCCGTCGGACTTGGTCTTCTGAAAGTAAGCGATGAGGAGCGAGCCATTGATGAAGGTGGTGTGATGCCGGTCCTGAGTTAAGAGCAGGCCGTTGTGCCTCCACTGTGTGGTGATTGGTGGGACGCCGTCCACCTGGCAGTGGAGCATGAGGGGCTGCTCCTGGACGGCGATGACGTCACTGGGCTCCAGTTTGAAGGAGAGCTCCGCTCCACATACCACACCTGAAGAGACAGAACCACAACTGTCAATCATCAAGTGGTCATTATACAGTATACCCCGTGTATCTATCAGATATACGGTCACATCATCTGCATAAAAACATACACAATAAAAAGCCCCTTTTTTGTTTCACTTGTACAACATGTTTGATTGGATTTGTCATATTTTTTAAAGTGGCTGTAGTAAATCTGTTTTCTACTAGATACAAATTAAAGCTAAAATTAATGTCTCTTAAAGGGATCCATGATTAATTGTAACATTAGAC
>NW_013959917.1:0-711 GCF_001266775.1 Austrofundulus limnaeus
GCACATCCTCATCTGTGTTTTCTAATAAAATACAATTTGAAATGAAAAGATTCAAATGAAGAATAAAAGTGAGCTGATAGAATAAAAATCCTCACTTTGATCTGTAATGAATTACAAATCAGAATCAGGAAGTATCCTGTAGATGAAGCCTCCTCCTTTAAGCTCAGCAGTAAGTTTCTTCTACACAAAACTGTCAAACGTGAAGCTGACGTCCAGATTTTCTGTTGAACCGTGGACAGAGGAGCCCCCACACATTGATGGTGAGTTTACATTTTCTCTACAACTTAAACTAAAACAAACCTGAGGAAATCCATCAGATTCAACTTTATCTTGTTTAATCTTAATGTTCACTTTGTTACTTTTATCAGGAAGTATCTGAAAACACTTTCTAACAAAACCTACAAACCTTGCTGTTAACACATCTGTCATTTGAATTTAGAGAAATTATGTGAAATAAAACTGAGCTGTAATTAGTTTGAAACAATTATCAGATAAAATCAGATGTGTTCGTGTTTCAGAGCCAGTTGGACTGAGTGTCTCAGTGTCTGCATGATGATCCGTCCACAGGAGGAAGATGAGGACATTCATCAGCAGGAAGGTGAAGAAGCTGCAGTCAGAGGTGACTGCTCTTCAAACAATTTTTAACATCCAAACTACAGCAAACATGAATAATGTTAGATCTGATCAATACAGGACAGGGTGGACAGAGAC
>NW_013959918.1:0-326 GCF_001266775.1 Austrofundulus limnaeus
TCCACAGACACATGATCCACAGACACATGATCCACAGAGACATGATCCACAGACACATGATCCACAGACACATGATCCACAGACACATGATCCACAGACACATGATCCACAGACACATGATCCACAGATGATCCACAGAGATGCGTCCACAGAGACATGATCCACAGAGAAATACGTACACAGACACATGTCCACAGACACATGTCCACAGATACATGATCCACAGACACATGATCCACAGAGACATGATCCACAGACACATGATCCACAGAGAAATACGTACACAGACACATGTCCACAGACACATGTCCACAGATACATGATCC
>NW_013959918.1:1326-1862 GCF_001266775.1 Austrofundulus limnaeus
CAGACACATGATCCACAGACACATGATCCACAGACACATGATCCACAGACACATGATCCACAGACACATGATCCACAGAGACATGTCCACAGAGACATGTCCACAGACACATGATCCACAGACACATGGTCCACAGACACATGTCCACATAGACATGGTCCACAGACACATGTCCACATAGACATGGTCCACAGACACATGTCCACAGACACATGTCCACAGACACATGTCCACAGAGACATGATCCACAGAGACAAGATCCACAGAGACATGTCAATAGAGACATGATCCACAGAGACATGTCCTCAGACACATGATCCACAGAGACATGGTCCATAGAGACATGGTCCACAGACACATGTCCTCAGACACATGTCCTCAGACACATGATCCACAGATGATCCACAGAGACATGTCCACAGAGACATGATCCACAGAGAAATCTGTCCACAGACACATGTCCACAGACACATGTCCACAGACACATGTCCACAGACACATGTCCACAGAGACAAGATCCACAGAGACATGTCAAT
>NW_013959919.1:0-645 GCF_001266775.1 Austrofundulus limnaeus
AGCTGTTTGCTGCTTAAAAAAAGAAAAGCTAATAGTTACACATCTTCACTCTATTATTAAAATAACAATTCATATCAACATGGCTGCTGCGTGCATGAAACTCTTTAAGGCTGAAATGCAGTCGTGCTTTGCAGAGCTCACACACACTCTCGCAGGCAGTGGAGGTGTTTATACTTGGTGTTTACATTGTTGTAGATTTCTCCAAAATGACGTAGAAGTACTTTATAACGTGAAAAAGTTGTAAGTAGGAGAGCAAAAGCTTGACAGACAAACTATTTGAACGACAGCATGCGGGGCCAACGCACAGGGGCGGGGATGGCACAACTGCATCAACAATAAACCTAGCTTTACTTTCATGTTTTTTTAACAGTTCTGTGTTGTTTATTTTACATTAAGTCAGACATACTTGTAGTGTTTTACAGTGTTTATTTAAAGATATGTTTTAACACTGTTTGTACAATCAAGATGTCTCGTAAAGCACTATTATTTTAAGTATTATTTTTGCAGAGGAAGAAAAAAAGATTTTTCCAACGTTTGAAACTGGAACACTTTCAACTTGGAAGTGACGTCAGTCCGGCTTCAGTATTTTGAGTTCTGATACAACTGGAACACAGTGTAACAGCAGCACCTCAAAACAGCTGTTTT
>NW_013959919.1:1645-1862 GCF_001266775.1 Austrofundulus limnaeus
CCTCACATACAAACGGTTTATGTCCTGTGTGGATGCTCATGTGCCTGTTTAACATACTCTTGTCTCTAAATCTGTGTCCACAGTCCTTACATACAAATGGTTTCTCTCCTGTGTGGACTCTCATGTGTGACTTTAACTCTGATTTATAGGTAAATCTTTTACCACATTCTTCACAACTAAATGGTTTGGGTTGTGTCTGGACTTCTCTGTGTGACTC
>NW_013959920.1:0-366 GCF_001266775.1 Austrofundulus limnaeus
ACATTTCTGCCTTAGTTGTTACAAAGGAATGAGGTTAGTGTATTTAAAATGGATAAATGTAGTATAAAAATATTGACGAGAGAATAAGTAAAGCAGAAATGTTGTGTTGTGTGTCTATATGTGTGGCCACTGTCCTGTTTGTATGTGTGTCATATATGTGTTCACAGTCATGACTCATAGAATTGGAGTAAAATAATTAATTAAGTTAAAACCCAACAAAATTGAAGGGTAAAAAGTACTTGATGGGAAAATGAATTAGGTGTAATCTAACATGGATTTTTGGAATTCCATTTCATTTCTTTATATTTTACTCTACAAAACTTTAAGACAAAATTAATTAAGGCCTTAACTTATTGCTTATTGATT
>NW_013959921.1:0-861 GCF_001266775.1 Austrofundulus limnaeus
GGTGGGAGCTGTCAGCATCCAGAGGTTAGCTGCTCCTCATGTCAGCGACTCCCCCACGCCGGAGAGGAAGAGGAGCCTGCGTGGAAGACGATGAAGAGGAGGAGGAAGAGGGAGCTGGGAGGAACGATGAGAAAGGAGGGAGCGCGACGGATGAGACGGTCCGCCCGGATCAAGGTGCAGCTGAGCGGGAAAAAAAACACACACAGCAGCAAAACGTCAGTTTTTGTTGTTTTGTTTTCCTTCGCTCCCTGTTCTGTGACAAACAGAAGAAAAAGAAAAAAGAAAACAAGCAGAGAAGAAGAAACAGGACTCCAAGTGTTCCTCCTGCTGAACGGGTGGGAGTATAAAAGTCCTGCGCTCCTCTGAGCTGCGCTCCTGCCGCTCCTCCTGAGGAATCACTCCGGACCATCTCCGGGATGTCAAACAGCAGAAAAACTACAAGGAGGTGAGAGGGAGGGAGGGGGGCGTGGCCTCTAGAGCGCCCCCACCCCCCTCCTCATCTTCCTCCTCCTCCTCCTCCTCACCAAAACTCAGTTATGACACGGGGACAATCAGCGAACCCAGACCCGCACCGCCTGCTGCGGAGGGTCCCCGCCTCCTGGGTGTCACTCAAGCGCCGCGCGCGGAGGTGCGTGCGTCTGCAATGAATGCAGCTCTTTTTTTTCTGTTTTTCTTTCCTTTTTTTTTCTTGGTGTTTGTTTATTTTCTCTCACGGATCAACTCATCAGTTTAGCGCTCGAGGATTGAACTAAATTGAGAAGAAACCTGTAAACCCAATCCAAAAAGGGGAAAAAAATTTAAACTTTGCATCAACAATTGTTTTCCCTTTTTTTCAATGTTTTTTTTATTGGTAATTAAAAA
>NW_013959922.1:0-319 GCF_001266775.1 Austrofundulus limnaeus
AAATATATATATTTACTTCATGTTTGTTGGAAACACAACTTTTGCAGATGCACAATACTCTGCAAAGCAGAAGGTTCTTCAATCTTCCTTAGGCCTGTCACAGAGATAGTGCTTCTCTTCTCTCCAAATGATTAAGGACTGTTGTAGTCTAATGAGTGACATGGGAGCATGCCAGGCGGGGAGTGTGTTGCTGGGGATTTTTGTGGGTGTGTCTATGTGTGGGGGCGTTCCCTTTGAGGGGTGCAGCCAGCTGCATGTCACATGGCTTCAGCCAGAAGGCCAGACAGAGTTAGATTTATGTCACCCGTGTGTTCAATCA
>NW_013959922.1:1319-1861 GCF_001266775.1 Austrofundulus limnaeus
TATTTTGGTTGAAGTACTCCTGGATGCGCAGTTGGTAATTGTGCTTGGCTCTTATGATGCCCCATCTCAGGTCAGTCCTCGCTCTTTTGTAGGCCAGTTGGTCCCAGAGTCTGAAAGCAATATTCATAGCTTTGAGCAAGACCCTTAGTTCTTTGTTAAACCATAGTTTCTGATTGGGCAGCATTTTCACAGTAGTGGTCTTGGTCGCACAGTTCGCACAGAAGTTGATGTAGTCCAGTACAGCTGATGTGTGTCCATTTAGGTCTGTCCCCTCCTCAAAAACTTCCCAATCTGTTCTCAAAGCAGTTCCACAGGGCTGAGGTGGATTCCTCGGTCCATACTCTTACTGTCATTGTAGTTGGTTTTTGTCTACAGATGAGTGGTATGTTGGAGTGAGAGACAGGGACAGATGATTGTAGAGACCCAAGTGTGGTTAGGGTCTGGCACATGAGGAATGTTGCAGTAGACCTGATCCAAAATGTTCTTCTCTCTTGTGGGAAAGTTTACATATTTGTAGAAACTAGGCAGGACCACCTTCAAGT
>NW_013959923.1:0-861 GCF_001266775.1 Austrofundulus limnaeus
GATGAGCAGAACTGTAGCTAAGATGAGCAGAACTGTAGCTAAAAGGTGCAGAACTGTAGCTAAGATGAGCAGAACTGTAGCTAAGATGAGCAGAACTGTTGCTAAAAGGAGCAGAACTGTAGCTAAATGAGCAAAATTTTAGCTGAGGAGCAGAACTGTAGCTAAAAGGAGCAGAACTGTAGCTAAGATGAGCAAAACTGTAGCTAAATGAGCAGAACTGTGGCTAAGATGAGCAGATATGTAGCTAAAGGAGCAGATATGTAGCTAAAGGAGCAGGTATGTAGCTAAAGGAGCAGATATGTAGCTGAGAGGAGCAGAACTGTAGCTAAATGAGCAGAACTGTAGCTAAATGAGCAAAACTTTAGCTGAGGAGCAGAACTGTAGCTAAATGAGCAAAACATTAGCTGAGGAGCAGAACTGTAGCTAAGATGAGATGAGCAGAACTGTAGCTAAAAGAAAAACAAACATACAGAAAAAAGTTTAAACAGGAAATTGATGTGGATGCTGAATCAATGTTTTTATTAGGACTTTAATCTGACCATTGTTTTCAGTCAACCTGGAAAAATCCCGTCTAAGTTCCAAATTGTAAGGTTACAATTCTGTAACTCACCATAAGGTCAAAGGTCACTGGCTTTGGAAAAGATGTGAAAATGAAGCAAATGAGCCTTCATAAAGATAATGTCAGGTTTCACTTTAGAAACCAAATTAATTACCTCTCACTTTCACCGCTTAGTGAGGAAAGTCCAGACGGAGTGAAGAACTCTTTCAGTTCCTCTCTAAGAAGTGATGACATCATCATTCAAACGTCCTCACCTGCTAATTGTGATAATGTTGTCTCTGAGGGGACGTGAAGGAAGACTT
>NW_013959924.1:0-861 GCF_001266775.1 Austrofundulus limnaeus
ACTAACATTAAATTACACACAGCTGGACCTTGTTTACGAGTTGGCTGATTTCTGAAGGGTTTGCTCTGGAATTTAGTTTGGAGTCTCAGAGTGAAGAGGGTAAATACAAATGCATGGGATGCTTTTGAAAACCATTGTTTTTACAACACATATTAGTTATGAACTACTTTGTCCTGGTTTATCACATAAAATTTGCATAAAATAGTAAAGTTTTGTTGTAAGTTTGATGTCAGAATCAGAAAATGTGGAAAAGTTCAAGGGGTATGAAAACTTTTTGTTAGATTAATCTTAAACAATGCTTTAAGTGGGGAAAATAACTGCTGGTACTCCCCTTAATGTGGTGTAAATATGGGACAGAAACATGCGTAATGTTTTTATATAGATCAATCTACAGATCTGGAGTTTTATTGCACAGAAATGACAAAGAACAAAGTCAAAATCAAATCCAAGAGTCAAATTCATCACTGTTTTGTTGTCCAAGTGTCTTTGAGCTCCTATAACCTATTTTACTCAGTTACATTTACTTTAGTAAACCTTTTGTAAATTTTTACTTTTAGAAGTATATTTACTGCATCATACTTTTTACTTTTACTTGAGTAATATTACTATGAAGTATCACTACTATTTTTGTAAAACATCTGGATACTCTACAGACTGTACTTGTATGAAGAACAAACATGTTTGGATCAAATCTGCACCTGATCCAGACACACCTGATCCAGACACACCTGATCCAGATACACCTGATCCAGACACACCTGATCCAGACACACCTGATCCAGACACACCTGATCCAGACACATCTACTGTTTGTTCTTGTTTAAACACAAGCTTTGTTGATCTGATGTTAGTTTTATCTGC
>NW_013959925.1:0-316 GCF_001266775.1 Austrofundulus limnaeus
TGGAACATCCGGATACGTTCAGCACGAGCAGCTTTGTGTCTGTCATCAACAGCGCGCACACTAGCCTTTGCGGAGTTTCAAAAAATCAGAGGTGCATGACACATGCCAAAATGGTGCGCAGGGCCAACGTGCAGTGCGGGGACGGCACTATTGCGTCACTTTTGGCGCACGCACCCTGGCGCCCTGCGCAACGTGTCAAGTATAAATCTAGCTTAATGCATCTGAAATGGGGCTGGCTTGATGGTGTCCTAAAAAACTGTGCGGTGTTATGTTACATCCTTTACGTACACAAAGAGCACACACTTGGTCCTGTTTC
>NW_013959925.1:1316-1861 GCF_001266775.1 Austrofundulus limnaeus
AGGCATAGCTAAGCATATAAACAACAGTGATAGCAGGATGGATAGCTGCTTTTTCACTGGATGATGTATCAGATGATTCAAGAAAGGCTCGTGTCGTTGGTTGAGGAGAAAAAACTCTTTTTTTCTTGTTAACTGGGGAGATAGAAAGAAGACTTGAATGTTGGTGGCACATTCACATGCTCAGTAGGAGCAGACGAGCTGAAGCTGTCCGTCTTGCTCATTTAACAACTGGCTTCTGTTTTCAGTGAAATTACATAGAAACAAACACGCCCTCAAAGATCTGACCAAACAGACACTACGAATTGCATTGGTCTGTAAATCTGTAAAACAGAGTTCTGACTGGGGGCAGTGTACACAATAGTTACACAATTTTTTGTCACGCAAGACTGTAAACGAGACATGAGAAGAGAAGTATAATCAGCCTTTATGCTGCAGGCAAGAAAAACCTGACTGTGTGTGTGTGTGTGTGTGCTTGTTTTTCGTACATCGTGGGGACCAGTTTATGGAAAATGCAGCTTCGTGGGGACCGGGTGCTCCTTGTGGGG
>NW_013959926.1:0-861 GCF_001266775.1 Austrofundulus limnaeus
GCTATTACCTGACGTCAGAGGGACCTGGCTATTACCTGATGTCAGAGGGACCTGGCTATTACCTGATGTCAGAGGGACCTGGCTATTACCTGATGTCAGAGGGACCTGGCTATGACCTGATGTCAGAGGGACCTGGCTTTTACCTGATGTCAGAGGGACCTGGCTATTACCTGACGACAAAGGGGCCTGGCTATTACCTGATATCAGAGGGACCTGGCTATTACCTGATGTCAGAGGGACCTGGCTATTACCTGATGTCAGAGGGACCGGGCTATTACCTGATGTCAGAGGGACCTGGCTATGACCTGATGTCAGAGGGACCTGGCTATTACCTGATGTCAGAGGGACCTGGATATTACCTGATGTCAGAGGGACCTGGCTATTACCTGACGTCAGAGGGACCTGGCTATGACCTGATGTCAGAGGGACCTGGCTATTACCTGACGTCAGAGGGGCCTGGCTATTACCTGACGTCAGAGGGGCCTGGCTATTACCTGACGTCAGAGGGGCCTGGCTATTACCTGACATCAAAGGGGCCTGGCTATTACCTGATGTCAGAGGGGCCTGGCTATTACCTGATGACAGAGGGACCTGGCTATTACCTGACGTCAGAGGGGCCTGGCTATTACCTGATGTCAGAGGGACCTGGCTATTACCTGACGTCAGAGGGACCTGGCTATTACCTGACATCAAAGGGGCCTGGCTATTACCTGATGTCAGAGGGGCCTGGCTATTACCTGATGACAGAGGGACCTGGCTATTACCTGACGTCAGAGGGGCCTGGCTATTACCTGATGTCAGAGGGGCCTGGCTATTACCTGATGACAGAGGGACCTGGCTATTACCTGACGTCAGAGGGGC
>NW_013959927.1:0-861 GCF_001266775.1 Austrofundulus limnaeus
AGATAGTAAAATATTTGCATATTTAAATTTACAAATCTAAAATCAGGGGTTGCATATGGAGTTTTTGAAATAGGGTTTTGTGGAAAATTTATGAGCAATATCTTATCTCATTGTTGCTGGTAGGGGTGTAACAATACATTGACCCATATTCATATATCGATTAAAAGATTAATGATTCAATAACATCAAGGCAAAACAAAAAAACTGATTCATATTGTCATCAATATCATGTGCCCATCTAACATAATCATTTACTAATTGATTGTGTTAGATGTGCATATTTGACATCATATCGATCGCAAACTTGCAAACTGAATTGAAATCATATCACAACTGACTTTGTCATATCGAGAAACATTGTATCAGCATCCAAACAAATCAGTTAGTTAATTGAGCAATGTTAATTTGATGCTAAAATCAAGATTTATAAGACTTCATTCACACAAACTGTTTTCTAAAATAGAGTTGTTTTAAGACAGCAGCAATCTCACTGACTGTTAGCTCATCAGTCAGAATAAAGTGTTTTAATCAAGCTCATTCAAAAACCTATCTACAACAGATAAGATATTAACTGTTCATCACCGTTCCACAGAAACCTAAATTTGATTAAGCCTTAATAAAATGGAGCTCTTTCAAAATTACATTATTTTGTATTAAATCATAACAGAATTTTCCTTCTGAACTATCAGCTGACTTATTTTTTTCCATCTCATGTGACAAAGCCCCCCTTTTTTTCCCTCCCTTTATTCTTCCCAGCTGAAAGTGAGGACAGTCCAGAGTACACAGCTGGGATTGGTTATTATTTACAGGCTTGGCACACACACACACACACACACACACACACACACACACACACACACA
>NW_013959928.1:0-494 GCF_001266775.1 Austrofundulus limnaeus
CAAATAAATAAGCTAATAAAACGAGTTAAAAACATTTCATAAGAAGATTTCTGTTTTTGTCTCAGAATAAATTTGAATAGTCCCGAGGAAATCAAAGTACTTTTTGTAGTATTTTTGACCTATGTGTGATACGAAATCCTAAATTAAATAGGTTGAGGTTATTTATTGCTGAGTTTATAAGTAGTATGAAGTTCTATATAGCAGGACTTCAAACTGGAAATATGACTGAAGTCAGATTATATGACTGATGTACTGGTTTAAGTGGGAATATCTCTCTTTGTTTCCTATGGGAAACACACAACATGAGATGTTATTTAATGATGTAATCATGACACAATAAGCAGCTAAAATGTTTTATTTAATTAAACTCTAGATAAATGAACAACACTTAACACAATCAATGGATATATGTGTGACCATCACATCGAAATGAGGATTAAATTTAAAAGTTGTAAATGGAGAAAAAGGCAAATATAGAGTTTTGACTAAAATGT
>NW_013959928.1:1494-1860 GCF_001266775.1 Austrofundulus limnaeus
TTTTTTCAGTTTCAATTTTTTTTTCAGTTTCAATTTTTTTTTCAGTTTCAATTGTTTTTTATTTTGAACAAATCTTATGACCCTAATTCAGCTCCATACAACTCTCTCACTGAGAAATGAAGACGTTACAATAAAAGTTCAAATTGAACGTCAGGCACAAGTTTGTTCTGCTTCAAATCATTTGTTTGTTTTTTATGCATCTATTTTAAGAGATCAGCGTGAAAATGACCCTTTTAGTTTGTAACACACATTAACGTTTGCTTACTGGGGTGAATGCGTACTGTAGATCAGTGGTTCACAAACTTTTTATCTTCTGACTCACAAAATATTCATGGCAAAAACTTGTGACCCCAAATATTACTGGTC
>NW_013959929.1:0-860 GCF_001266775.1 Austrofundulus limnaeus
GCTGATGTGAAACCTGAAACGGTTTAAACATGGCTGATGTGAAACCTGAAACGGTTTAAACATGGCTGATGTGAAAACGTGGTCTGTTCTTAATGTGCTGTTGATCCCTGCTGTCCTGCAGGAGCTGCAGGCTGAGACCCTGGTTGGACACCAGCTCCTGCAGGATGTTCTCTGTGAGGCTCTGCAGTCCATGGAGAAAGAACCAGCAGAGAGAAGGTGGGATGTTTCAGATGTTTCAGATTGATAAGAGACGTCAGCAGAATGACAGAGATGTTTAAAAACACTTTTTGAGTCTTTGAATAAATTTTATAAATCCTGAGCTCTTCATTATTTTCATGTCTCTGCTTCAGGTCTGAGCTTCTGATGCAAATGACTGGTATGAAGAAGAGCTGGTCCAGTTCTGTGGCTCTGGCCCGACAGAACTGGACCTTGATGATGGATCAGCTGCAGCAGTGGACACTCTATCATCGTGGGCTGAAGTGTTTGAAGAACCTGTTTGTGACGGTGGGCTCTGTGCTGCCCCCTACAGGACAGTGTGTGTGCTCAGTGCAGCAGCTGCAGAGCTGCACATCTCTTCAGCAGGTCAGGAGCTTTTTCTGCTGCTCTGCTCTGCTCTGCTCACACACTGCTGTTCATTTAGTCACACAACAAAAGTTCAGCTCATTCAGTCATTTGGGTTTTTCTAAGTTTGAAACATTTTAAAATTACAGAAATACTTTCAAATCTTTTTAATCCTTTCAAAAACTTTCTCTGTAAAATCTGCTTCACTGTACGTTTAGCTTCAGCCTCTTGCTATGTTCATCTAGTCATACATTCATTTATATACTGTACATACAGTGGTTTGCAAAAGTATTCATACC
>NW_013959930.1:0-504 GCF_001266775.1 Austrofundulus limnaeus
GAGATCTGAATCGTCTGGACCTCAGAGTCCAGCACACGAGTCTTGGTCAATAATGTGACCTGTTGTCCCACCTTGGTAAAAGTGTGGTGCAGGACAGAAACAGTTTATCACTCTGTTTCTCTCCTACCAACCTGCTTCATATCTTGGTCCAACTGGGAGGAGACCTCGGGGAAGACCTAGGACACGACGGAGAGACGATGTCTCTCGTTTGGCCTTGGAACAC
This sequence comes from Austrofundulus limnaeus, assembly GCF_001266775.1. NCBI lineage: Eukaryota > Metazoa > Chordata > Actinopteri > Cyprinodontiformes > Rivulidae > Austrofundulus > Austrofundulus limnaeus. Next base: position 224 of record NW_013959930.1, read on the forward strand.
CTTGGAGTCCTCCCAAAAGGACTCCAGAAGGTGGCTGTAAAAAGAGAGGTCAGGGCCTCTCTGCTCAAGCTGCTGCCTCCATGAGAGGCAGAATAAGTGGAAGATAATATATGGATGGTCAAATGAATGAATTGAAATCGCTGCATACTTGATTGCCCACCTTTTGTTTCAACAGATAATAAAAGTTGACTTATGACTATCAAAGCATGAGCTAAAGCTGTTTACCCAGTGTCCTCTGCAGGTTTGAGCCTGAAGTGAAGCTGGTCCTGAGAGGGATGACC
>NW_013959930.1:1504-1860 GCF_001266775.1 Austrofundulus limnaeus
TCTGTCATGATATGTATCGTATCGTCAAATCCTTGCCAATACACAGCCCTACTTTTCAGTAACTGTGTTATCATAAACTCTGTGGACTAAAATATTCTAGAGTCAAATGTGAGACCATCTGTCTAACAGCTGAAGTTTGGACCAAACAGTCATGATGCAACACATCAATGATCCCAAACACAGCAGCTAATCTACAACTGAACAGCTAAAACAACAACAACAAAAAAGAATCAAGGTGTTAAAGTGGTCCAGTCAAAGTCCAGACCTCAACCTGATTGAATTACTGTGATTAGACCTTAAAATAACCTGTGCAGATACAAATGACTGCAAACCTCGACAATTTGGCGCAACATAGT
>NW_013959931.1:0-860 GCF_001266775.1 Austrofundulus limnaeus
AAATACATATTAAGCTCAGAGATGGTCTGGCATGAATCTGTCCAGGGTGACATCAAAGTTCTAACAGTGAAGCACGGTGGTGGGAGTGTCAGAAGTGGGAACTGCATGGCTGCAAAAGATGCTGCAGAGTGTGTTTTTGCAGGTGAGACTATGAATGGCTGTGGATGGATATGCTAAAATGCTACTAAACAAAACAATTCCAATTTATGAAAGCAGTGAAAAGGTTAAATATGTCACCAGACTTGAATTCAGTAGACCGAAAGATATTTTACAAAAGGCAAAAGACTAAACAAATAGAAAAAAATTCTAATAATAGTGTCTTTTCAAGGCTTGATAAAGCCTCTCTTCAAATATTTTTAAAATAATAGTGTCCTCCGTACTTAGAATGCTTTAGTTATGAGAACTAAAAATATATATTTAAACCTAAGTAGATGTGTTTAGTGTAGAGTCTTTATTTTAAGGATATCAAATCTAATTTGGTTTTGAGCAGCCTTGCTCGTCACAGACGTTGAGCTTGTAGTGTAAATTGATACAATTTGGAATCGTTGAACATTTACCGTTAAGTGTTTTTTTCTGCAGGCAGCGCACTCACTTCTATCTGTAAGTGGGGCCTTTTTGTTTTCTGCTCCAACTATTTCTCTAAACAAGCACAGCGGGTTCAAAAGAGCTGCTAAAACAATCACAATAACGCCGTAACTGGATCAATCACATCACCCAAATACGAAACACACACACACACAAACCTGAAACTGAGCACATTAAAAGAAGGGGGGAAAAAACACTAAAAAAAAAACATATGATAAAAACGAGAGAAAACTGCTTTCAAACACACACACACACACACACACACACACACACAC
>NW_013959932.1:0-860 GCF_001266775.1 Austrofundulus limnaeus
GTTTGTTTGTAGCATTAGCGCCCAAGCTAATAAATACAGCATTATCTCCATATCTCCTGATGTGTGTGTTTGTTTGTAGCATTAGCGCCCAAGCTAATAAATACAGTATTATCTCACAAACTTAGCCGAGACTCTGTTTTAGTCTCAACTGTAATCTATCATCAATCTGATCATCATCATCACCCCCCAGAATACAGTGTCTTTAAAAAATGTCAATGTGTTAAGTCAAAAGTTTGATAAACTTATTTTTTTAAATTATTAGTTTTCATGTGTCAAAAAACCTTAGGTAGAATTGATAACTAGCACCATATTAAAGCCAACATAGACAAGTAGTCCAAGATTCATTTGAGTCAACCGTCAACCATCGCACAGAATATGGTTATAGAATTAGCTTGTCAATTTGGGTTATGCAAATGGTAGTGAGTCTGCTATCTACATCAGGTAAGATATTAATGACTTGTTTCATTTCTGCAGAACCTATATTTAAAAGATCGTAAAAGCTATTCTGGTGTTAATATTTGTTCTCTTGATATTTTCTCTATGACAACTTACTGGTTTTGCCTTCTTCAGTCTGTTCTGCTGCTAAATCTGAGCGTCTCAGGCAGGACTTCAAAGAGCAGGTGTGTGTGTGTGTCCGCCATCTTGTGTCAGTAACAGTGATTTATAATGCCCACCGGCGCGGTGCACCTCGCACTGGTCTCCCGAGCCCTGCCGGCTGCCCTTTCACCAAAACCAGGAGTTCTTACTGAGTGTGTGTGTGTGGTGGGGAGAGATGGATTTGTGTAAACCAAGCTCCCACCTCATGTTCAATCTTCATTTCAGCCGAGTATATGCACCTTGTTTTAGAGCGAGCTGAGGTC
>NW_013959933.1:0-481 GCF_001266775.1 Austrofundulus limnaeus
CTCTCCATCTGACCATCAGTCTGAGGGTGATAACCTGAGGAGAAACTTGAAGAAATGTCCAGCATGGCACAAAACTCTTTCCAAAACCCCGAAACAAACTGGGGACCCCGGTCTGACACGATGTTGCTCGGTATACCATGTAGTCTAAAGATATTGTCCATAAATACCTGAGCCATTTCTTGGGCAGTGGGCAGACCGGGGAGAGCAATGAGGTGGACCATCTTTGAGAAACGGTCCACAACTGTCAGAATAGCAGTCTTACCCTCAGACTGCGGCAGACCGGTCACAAAGTCCATGGCGATGTGTGACCAGGGACGTGGTGGAGTAGGGAGAGGCCTTAGGAGACCCGCCGGTGGCCGTCGAGAGGATTTGGCCAGGGCACACTGATTATAAGACCCAATGAAATCTCGGACATCCCTTTCCAGGGAACCCCACCAGAACTGAGACTTGATGATTCCGAGAGTCTTGGTAATACCCGGAT
>NW_013959933.1:1481-1859 GCF_001266775.1 Austrofundulus limnaeus
GATGGATGGATGGATGGATGTTAATAATGAAATTACATATGCTACCTTGGACCTTTCAGAAGGGAAAGAACTAGGTTGTAGCTCGAATTGAATTTCACACTGTGTGAGAAACGCCCGACCTTGATCTGCATCACCATTGAATTTTTCCGGTGGGCACAAATGGGGCTCCATACATGGTGACTTATGCTGAGGAGATCTCAGTGGTTCCGCTTGTGTTACAGCAGGGGGAGTTGCAACGTTCCAATCACAGATAGACTGTTTAATTTACTATTCAAATTATCAACACAACAACCTAAATTTTTTAAAGCGCCCTCAATACTGGACCTCCACTCGGTGTTCGGATCAGAGCTCATCATGGCCAGATTTTCTGTTATGATC
>NW_013959934.1:0-209 GCF_001266775.1 Austrofundulus limnaeus
TGTTGGGTCTTGTTTGACTGAAGTTCGGTCTGGTTCGCATACATGTCAACCTCTTTGGACGTTTACCAGTATAAAGAGCCCTAGAAATCCATAAATTTCGCAAAAAATCCGTACAACTCGCACCCAGCTGCGGACATGAAAGCGCCTGCTGCGAAGCAGGAGGAAAGGAGAGAGGAAATTGTAACTTATTTCTAGCAGCAGAACAGGTT
>NW_013959934.1:1209-1859 GCF_001266775.1 Austrofundulus limnaeus
GAAATCCCTCAGGTCGTTGTTGGAGCTGAAGTGTTACTACAGAGCTGCAGAGAGAGAGAGAGAGAGAGTCAAGCAGAGAAATAGATGGAAACTAGGCTGGAAATAATAATCTCATCCACATGCACATGCTTTACTTTGATTTTAATTCATGCTAGGCAAAATGGAGAATAGCTCAGATGGGAGGAAAAGCAAAAAGGTCTGGCTGCAGCTGTGGTTTTCCTCAGACATTTTCCAAATACTATCATCCACTTGCTCCATCAAATCCTGTAAATTAGAATGAATGACATCGGAGTTACATTAGAAATGGAAGAAAAAAAATCATCTTAAATTGGGTCAATTGAATAAATGTGAGTTTGAATTGAGAGGGGGACACAGATGTGTCAAAAAGTAACATGAGCTCTGTTTTTGCCGTAAGAACAAGAAAACCAAGTTTTTGCCAGAAGATGTTTGCAGAGGACGGTATAACCTCGCAGCAAAAGGCAGCGATGCTTCTGTGTCTTTTATTGTTCTTCAAACCAAGGAAACCTGATAAAAAACATTTCTAACCAGATTTTGTGTCCTTACAAATCTCTTAAGTCCTTTATGTAATGAATGAGTTCCCAAAATGACCAGAGAAATGACATTTTCTACTAAAATGCTGAGAACTGAAT
>NW_013959935.1:0-529 GCF_001266775.1 Austrofundulus limnaeus
GGATTTTATGTGTATTAATACATAACATGGGATCCCACAGGATTTTCTGTGTATTAATATAGAACATGGGATCCCACAGGATTTTCTGTGTATTAATACATAACATGGGATCCCACAGGATTTTCTGTGTATTAATACAGAACATGGGATCCCACATGATTTTCTGTATATTAATACATAACATGGGATTCCACAGGATTTTTTGTGTATTAATACATAACATGGGATCCCACAGGATTTTCTGTGTATTAATACAGAACATGGGATCCCACATGATTTTCTGTATATTAATACATAACATGGGATTCCACAGGATTTTTTGTGTATTAATACATAACATGGGATCCCACAGGATTTTCTGTGTATTAATACAGAACATGGGATCCCACAGGATTTTTATGTGTATTAATACATAACATGGGATCCCACAGGATTTTATGTGTATTAATACATAACATGGGATCCCACAGGATTTTCTGTGTATTAATACAGAACATGGGATTCCACAGGCTTTTATGTGTATTAATAC
>NW_013959935.1:3995-4205 GCF_001266775.1 Austrofundulus limnaeus
GAGAGCTCCTGTTTTGGACTCTGGTTTTCCCGAGGTGGGGGCATAGTTGTAGTACCAGATTTTGTCTCCCACCTGAAGTTCTTCGTGAGAGGCTTTTTGGTCATAGTACGCTTTGCGTCCTTCAGCGGTTTTTTGAAGATTTTTCTGAGCAAAAGCGAAGGTATTTTTCAGATGTTCCAAGTCTTTCATGTACTGTTGTGTGGTGTAGGC
>NW_013959936.1:0-859 GCF_001266775.1 Austrofundulus limnaeus
GTATTGTTACCATGTTGTTACTCTATTGTTACTGTATTGTTATCATGTTGTTACTCTATTGCTACTGTATTGTTACTGTATTGTTACCATGTTGTTACACTATTGTTACATGTTGTTACTGTATTGTTACCATATTGCTACTGTATTGTTACCATGTTGTTACTGTTTTGTTACTGTATTGTTACCATGTTGTTACTCTATTGTTACTGTATTGTTATCATGTTGTTACTCTATTGCTACTGTATTGTTACTGTATTGTTACCATGTTGTTACTGTATTGTTACCGTATTGCTACTATATTGTTACCATGTTGTTACTGTTTTTTTACTGTATTGTTACCATGTTGTTACTCTATTGTTACTGTATTGTTACCATGTTGTTACACTATTGTTACATGTTGTTACTGTATTGTTACCATATTGCTACTGTATTGTTACCATGTTGTTACTGTTTTGTTACTGTATTGTTACCATGTTGTTACTCTATTGTTACTGTATTGTTATCATGTTGTTACTCTATTGCTACTGTATTGTTACTGTATTGTTACCATGTTGTTACACTATTGTTACATGTTGTTACTGTATTGTTACCATATTGCTACTGTATTGTTACCATGTTGTTACTGTTTTGTTACTGTATTGTTACCATGTTGTTACTCTATTGTTACTGTATTGTTACTGTATTGTTACCATGTTATTTCTGTATTGTTACTGTATTGTTACTGTATTGTTACCGTATTGCTACTGTATTGATACCATGTTGTTTCTGTTTTGTTACTGTATTGTTACTGTATTGTTACTGTATTGTTACCATGTTATTTCTGTATTGTTACTGTATTGTTACTGTATTGTTACCGTAT
>NW_013959937.1:0-601 GCF_001266775.1 Austrofundulus limnaeus
GCCTATTTTGAGTCTGTAGATATCCTTTTGCTACTTTTAGCTATTGATATATTTAGCTATTGTCTTGTCTGTTACTACTTAACTTTTAGCTTTTGTTCTGCTGCTTTTAGCTTGCATTGTGCTACTTTTAACCATAGACATGAATACGCCTCATTGAACACTGAGTCCTACGTTACGTCGCCACCATCTCGATTGTGGCAGTAGAGTGGTCAGAGCATACGGAGCGACCAGAGAGAGAGAGAGTCCTCTTTCATGTTGTGTGGAAAAGTGGCCTTGATCTGTCAATTGGTTCATGCAGAGACTGGGTCTGAAGATTTTCTGTGGGGGCACATTCAGTTAATTCAGTTTAGAACTGACAACCACCATTTATATTGATGACAAGTTGTGTCTCTTCCACAAACTGAGGCGGCATCATATTGCCAAACTGAACACTCAAGTTGCAGAGTGGTAACACAGGGAAAAAACTGTTCTTTTCTATTTTTTTTCTTCTGCAAACAGAGATTACAGTTGTATAGCTGTTTAGATAAATATACAGCAGGTAAAATAAGTATTGAACACGTCACCATTTTTCTCAGTAAATATATTACTAGAGGCGCTAATG
>NW_013959937.1:1601-1859 GCF_001266775.1 Austrofundulus limnaeus
GATGGATGGATGGATGGATAGTTTTCTGATATTTCAGCTCAAATTTGGCTTCTTTTTGCTATTCTTCTGCTATTTACTATATTAAGCTATTTGCTGAAATTTTAGCTTAAGTTCAACCATTCACAAAAGTTTGCTGTTTTAATGCAAATACACTTTTGTAGCTATTGTAACTCATTTTTGCTAAGTTCATCAAACATGTGCTCCTTAATGCTGATTACAAAATTTCCAGCTACATTTTAGCTGGTTCACTTAAAATTT
>NW_013959938.1:0-575 GCF_001266775.1 Austrofundulus limnaeus
GTTTCACGCCTTAAAACTCCTTCTGACGTCATTGTGAGAATTTTCCTGCTGTGAAAAGCGGAAGTTGTGAGTTTTGCAGCTGATTGAGCTGAGAGGAGGACAGGAGCCGAACCGAACCGAACCGACCCGAGCCGACAGGAGGACCCGGAGGAGGAGGAGGAGGAGGGAAAAAAACAAATAAACAACAACAGCAGCGTTTTTGTTCCGCGCTTTTTGTTTGTTTCTTCTCTCAGGTGCCAATAAAACAGGACCTGACCCTCCAGGTGCGCACAGGCTCCGCCCCCTCAGGTAACTGAACATCACAGAACTTTACAGAACCAAAGAAGCTCAGCGGGTTTGTGTCGTTCAGGGTGAAGGTCAAAGGTCAGAAGGTCACCGCAACCTGTTCGGCTTAATACGTCACGTGTTTCCTGACTTCCGGTCAGAGCTGCAGGTGTTCTGCTGGGTTCTGGGACCCGAACAGGACAGTCAGGCTTTTATTATGAAAATAAACGAGTTGTTTTTCTGTTTAAATTGTTTTGTGTTGAAGAAAAAGCTTAATTTAAAATAAAATCACATTTTAGCAACAGATAAAT
>NW_013959938.1:1575-1859 GCF_001266775.1 Austrofundulus limnaeus
AACAACAACAACACCACAGGTACAAACAACAACAACACCACAGGTACAAACAATAACAACACCACAGGTACAAACAATAACAACACCACAGGTACAAACAATAACAACACCACAGGTACAAACAATAACAACACCACAGGTACAAACAAACAGGAGCAACATTACAGATGAGAAATAGTTGAATTAAAAAAAGTTAACTGTTTGATGGTGATCTGGTCTAATGTTAGTTGAACTGGTCTAATGGTAGTTGATCTGGTCTAATGGTAGTTGATCTGGTCTAATGG
>NW_013959939.1:0-859 GCF_001266775.1 Austrofundulus limnaeus
AAACCTTAAACACCCCTTAAACCTTAAACACTCCTTAAAACTTAAACACCCCTTAAACCTTAAACACCCTTAAACCTTAAACACCCCTTAAACCTTAAACACTCCTTAAAACTTAAACACCCCTTAAACCTTAAACACCCTTAAACCTTAAACACCCCTTAAACCTTAAACACTCCTTAAACCTTAAACACCCCTTAAACCTTAAACACCCTTAAACCTTAAACACCCCTTAAATCTTAAACACTCCTTAAACCTTAAACACCCCTTAAACCTTAAACACCCCCTTAAATCTTAAACACTCCTTAAACCTTAAACACCCCTTAACCCTTAAACACCCCTTAAACCTTAAACACTCCTTAAACCTTAAACACCCCTTAACCCTTAAACACCCCTTAAACCTTAAACACCCCATAACCCTTAAACACCCCTTAAACCTTAAACACCCCATAACCCTTAAACACCCCTTAAACCTTAAACAACCTTAACCCTTAAACACCCCTTAACCCTTAAACACCCCCTTAACCCTTAAAGACCCCCCTTAAACCTTAAACACCCCTTAAACCTTAAACACCCTTAAACCTTAAACACCTAACACCCAACCCCAACAGAGCATCTGAAGGAGCAGTGGGTCCTCACAGTGTAGCATATTTTGGAAAAATGGGCCTTGCAAGGTAACAAATACTACAACACACACACTTTCAGTCCTCGTGCCAACATCCATTCCCAGGTTTGATTGACAGCTGGATCTATTATAAATCTAATATTATTTGACAGGTGTATATACACACACACACACACACACACACACACACACACACACACACACACACACACACACACACCATCCATTTTACAGGCT
>NW_013959940.1:0-623 GCF_001266775.1 Austrofundulus limnaeus
ATTTCATACAAGGTGGTATTGAAAAGGTCTTAAAAAGTCTTAAATTTGACTTGCTAAAACCTGCAGATACCCTGTGTTAGTAATGTTTATTTTTGCACATGTAGGAGTCAGAAGTGCAGAAAAGAGAAGACAAGTGACCTGCTTGTTTGATTGTCTTCTGCAGGTATGTGATGTTGTTGTTTTATTCATGTATATGAATGAATGTTAGCTTTTCATTGTTCTAGACTGCCCAGTAGATGGCACTGTTATTCTTTTATTGCACAGTTTTTATTGTATTTTTTGAAAATGTTTTGTTTCGCTACTTTAAAAGAAAAATATTACTTTTCTGCTCTGTAACCTCCAAACTGGAGAATAACTGCTAGATGTGAGGCTCACTTTGCTGCTGAGCACTGCGAGGGAGCCAGAAGTGCAGAAAAGAGAAGACAAGTGACCTGTTTGTTTGATTGTCTTCTGCAGGTATGTGATGTTGTTTTATTCATGTAAATGAATGAATGTTAGCTTTTCATTGTTCTAGACTGCCCCGTAGATGGCACTGTTATTCTTTTATTGCACAGTTTTTATTGTATTTTTTGAAAATGTTTTGTTTCGCTACTTTAAAAGAAAAATATTACTTTTCTGCTCTG
>NW_013959940.1:1623-1858 GCF_001266775.1 Austrofundulus limnaeus
AAAAAAAACTTGGAACTGGCAAACGTTTCATTTCTAATGTAAACTATACAACATTCAATCAAGTCTCTACACAAGTATCAAAACTGTCTTGGTAGCAGTCTCTGGGCATTTTGTACGTGTACTTAGATATACGCACATCCCTAAATACAACCACAAATCTCTAAGTATGTTACTGGGATTTATGTGATAGAACACAACAAAAGTGTGCAGAATTTTAAAGTGGAATGAAAAAGAT
>NW_013959941.1:0-519 GCF_001266775.1 Austrofundulus limnaeus
CCTGGATTCAGGTCTTTACAGTCCTGGATTCAGGTCTTTACAGTCCTGGATTCAGGTCTTTACAGTCCTGTGTCTTTATATGTACAGTATTTCCCTTCCACACCTGTAAATGTGCAGTTCTTCAGTCTTTTAAAGTTTATTGTATTGTTGTGTAGCTGGATGTGTTTCTTGTCACTGAGGTCCAGGCAGGTGTTTGTGTGTCTGTGTCGAGCTCGGCGCTGCAGCTGTGACCCTGGCAGGATTCTGTTAACCCATTAGGACCTGAAACAACACATGAGTGTACCTGCAGAGGGCACCTGAAGTTTTAATGCCTCAATCTTTGTGCCTGTTGGAGATGTTAATGTTGCAACATGATGTGTGCAGAACTTGGTGCAGAACCCTAAAACCCTTACAGAGTATATCATCTTTTATTTCTTTTCCTGTGGCTTATCCTGATAATCTTCAGTTTTTAGCTTAACTAAATAAAATCACTGAAAACCTAATATTAATACAGTTATACAAAACTGTATTGTGTTATAC
>NW_013959941.1:1519-1858 GCF_001266775.1 Austrofundulus limnaeus
CTCAGGGGTTCTCTTGCACGGTTAGAATGACCTGTCATGGCCTAAATAGTTTTCAGTTTGTGACAGAGTTCCTGTCCTCTCATCAGGCCTGTCTGAGGCCTGCTTCGAGGCAGTAAATCTTGTTTCTTCACTCGAGGTGACCCCTACATAAATAATTTTCTTATTAAAAGCTGTTTTGAATCACTTTAAATGATTTGGCTGTGGTAGGTCTTTGTTAACATGTTCAACAATAATTTCATAAACTGCAATATAAGCCAGGGTCTACTGTAGTACATGTAGAAGTGTGTGTGTGTGTGTGTGTGTGTGTGTGTGTGTGTGTGTGTGTGTGTGTGTGTGTGT
>NW_013959942.1:0-486 GCF_001266775.1 Austrofundulus limnaeus
ATAATCTCCCAAAGATCGATCAGGAGAGTTTTTGGAGGCTGGTTTGAGACCATAATCTCCCAAAGATCGATCAGGGCTGTTTTTGGAGGCTGGTATGAGACCATGATCTCCCAAAGATCGATCAGGGCTGTTTTTGGAGGCTGGTTTGGGGCCACAATCTCCCAAAGATCGATCAGGGCTGTTTTTGGAGGCTGGTTTGAGGCCGTAATCTTCCATGGATCGATCAGGACTGTTCATAAGGTCATCAGACGGCAAAAACGGGTTTACCTTATTTCTTCCAAACCGAAATTTCAGTAAACGTGACACTGGGAGATAAATTACCTTTTTCTTTGAGGAGACAGGAGTGTTTTTGGAGGCTGGTTTGGGGCCACAATCTCCCAAAGATCGATCAGGAGAGTTTTTGGAGGCTGGTTTGAGACCATAATCTCCCAAAGATCGATCAGGAGAGTTTTTGGAGGCTGGTTTGGGGCCACAATCTCCCAAAGA
>NW_013959942.1:1486-1858 GCF_001266775.1 Austrofundulus limnaeus
GAATTTAATTGTTTGAATGAGAAGTCACCATTGCTAATTCTTTTAGCTCAAACTAAAATTACTCTTTGATTTTGTTTAATAAATAATAACATGGATCCAGCAACTGTTTCCTGTAGACACCTATGATCTGTATTATGTATGATTCTGAGTACTGTATTGAACTGGTGTACATATGTTTTGTGTGTCTTCATCATCACCTCACGATGAGGTGATGAAGATGTTGTGTCACACTGATCAGAACTGTATCTGTTATCTCTGCTCTGTGGAGGAACATAACACCATACGCGTAGCCAGGGCGGGTTCGAGGGGTTCGGACGAACCGCCCACTTTGCCTAAAAAGTCCGCCTTTCCGCTATTGCGCAACATTCAGAG
>NW_013959943.1:0-858 GCF_001266775.1 Austrofundulus limnaeus
TTCAACTCGCCTAGGGCACCAAAATGGCTAGAGCCAGCACTGGTTCGTTGGAAAGACAGTTACCACAACAAATACAGGCACCAGATATCCTAAGTAGCTCAACCCACCACCAACAAAGAGTTTACTTTTCATCCACCAGGCTCACTCTTCTCTCTCTGACTAACAGCTGACACCAGGGTGGAATAAGTCCGGCGGTCTTTGCCAGAGGGTTAAATAAAACCTTTCTAAATCCTTCCTTCGTCTGGTGTCACGGAGCAGGGACAAGCGCACGTTCCATATTCTCGAGCTGTCAGTCAGTCAGGCCCCGCCCACCTAAACTGCACGAGCCAGCTGCTATAAAAGCTGCTCGCGGTGCAGCTCCTCTGACCATAGCAGTGTAGTGATCGGCGAGGGTCCAGGCAGGTTGCTCGTCTGCAGATGGAACATAGTTAGTCCACATCTAGTCCTTCTTGTCTTTTCACCTCAAATCAACAAGGGCATCGTCTGCTCATACTCTGAAAGGTAAGTGAAAATTATAACCACATTTCATGTCTTTTTGTTGGAACATTTATATGATGTGTTTTTTTGGGTCAGTTGTATCACATGTATTCACGTTTTTAACCCAAACTGCAAAGGTATGCATAGCACATCTATCAGAGGGTATATGGTTCCTGTTTATATAGCTGGTATGTTTTTACACCATCTGCTGTTTATCTGGGCTGTGAGCTGCAGACCTGCACTTGTTGAAATCTCTAAAGCTGTCTGCTGGTCACAGACTTAATCTGTACAGCCTTCAACCAGTTCTGCATCCTGTTTTGGTTCTTTAGGATGCATCTTTATGCTGCATTTGTAAAGCTGTATCTTGCAGTTGCTTAATAA
>NW_013959944.1:0-858 GCF_001266775.1 Austrofundulus limnaeus
GGGGGGGGGGTGATCCCAGATGCAAAAACATCCTTTAGCAGTAAGAGTCTGGATGAATACCTTTTTCTCACAGGAGGTGAAACACTTTGATCAGTTATAAAACATCTAGTAAATGTCTAAAACATGTTATGTCCTCATCATCAGCTCACAGTGAAGGTCTAGTAGTGTGGAAGTTCACAGGAAGAGGAAATATTGGAAAGCATGTAAATATTCTCTCTGCACCAGAAGACAAAATCCAGACGAAAACTATCAGGAATTTATTTTGGAGCAAACACAACATTGGAGCTCCTCAATAGCTTTTCTGGCCTCTTTAACCTGCAAAAAAAAATGCCTTCAAATGTCACATAAATAGGCCATCACTCCAAGGCTGTAATTGTGTTTTTGGTAAATGCAATAATGATCTCATTTTTAGTCCACCTGCGTCATTTTTGTTGTAGAGCTGCGAACATTACGCTCCTAAAAACAAAACAAAACACTACTTTTTATTTTATTTTTTCTTGCCCTAAACAGTTAAAAAGTCTGGTCATTAGCCTGTTAGCGGTAGCCGACACGGACTCACCTTGTTGTTGTCTGGTTTCCATCAGCGACACTCAGGTGAACTTTCCTGGTAACCTTCAGAGACTGAGACGCACAGCACGCGCGGCAAGATCAATAAACACCAAGCTCGAGCTTTTCTTGGATGTCACGCGCCTGGCAAAGCTCGTGGGCGGAGCCTAGAGCGACAACCAATAGGCGTGCGCTGTGGTGAGTCGTTCGCTCTTAAAAAGATGAACCATAACATTATGACCACCGGCAGGTAAAAATGTGTGTGTGTGTGTGTGTGTGTGTGTGTGTGTGTGTGTGTGTGTGTGTGTGTGT
>NW_013959945.1:0-535 GCF_001266775.1 Austrofundulus limnaeus
AAAACTCCGCCCGCACACAAAACTCCGCCCGCACACAAAACTCCGCCCACACACAAAGCTCCGCCCACACTCAAAACTCCGCCCACAGAGACAAAGAAACTCCCCCTCCACACTGCAGAGCCCCCTGCTTGTTTAAAGAGTTGTGACTCGGATATAAAGATGTTGGATTTGGAGGGTTGCTCATCGGTTCTGGTTCTCTGGGTTCATATTTAGAGCTGATGAGGACCCTGCAGTCCTCACTGGGTCTGATCCGAGTCTGAAACCTGGAGAATAACTCCAGTCCAGCAGGGGGCAGCGCTCAGATTCTCTCCTGGTGTCAGATGAAGACCTGCAGCCTGAAGGTGATCAGAGCTCCGGCTGACCTTGAAGGACGCTGAGCTGCGACACGTTTATGTTCTGCAGGGTCCAACCTGACCTGACCTCAGGTGCCAGGTGACCTCTGATGACTCGTAGCTCCACCTCAGTGTGACCTCTGACCTCTGCCTCCCTCGCTTCAGGCTGATCAGCTCCACCGGCTCTTCATGGAGTCGTGTGA
>NW_013959945.1:1535-1858 GCF_001266775.1 Austrofundulus limnaeus
TAATAATTGTAAAACTATAAAGAAGATAAAATGTGAGAAACGGTAGCTAAAAATAACAGAACAGTAGATATTACCAAAAAAAGCGCTAAAAATAGCTAAACAAGTGCTAAAGCTGAAATAAAAAAATGGTACCATTAGAAACAGTAGGTAGAATTTACAAAACATGAGCTGAATGTAGCCAAACAGCTAATTTTAGCTTGTGTTTGGAATATTTACCTACATTTATTTTAAAGGGAAATGAAACTGTCATGAACCAGGCTGAAGATTTCAGCTGACGTCAAGTAAAAACATCCTTCCTGACGTGAACAAAGAGTGTCGATCAC
>NW_013959946.1:0-295 GCF_001266775.1 Austrofundulus limnaeus
GAGAAGCGATATTGCATGCATTTGTGCTCACATCTGCGGATGAATGAGTTATAAGGGGTCCCTTTCTTTGTAAACCCAGTGTGTTCATGCCGTTAGGTTTTAGAACCGTGAATTCTGGTCTGGTTTCATGCGTAAAACACGCGTAAGGTGTAACCAGTTGAACTCCATGACGAAGCTTTAAGATCGCAACTTAGAAGCTGTCAGCACGGTTTATATAAAAAATAAACGTAACGTGTAAGGAGTTTAGCGCCGTTTGAGGCTAATAAAAACTCTGTGTTTTGTGCCGAGGCGTTAT
>NW_013959946.1:1295-1858 GCF_001266775.1 Austrofundulus limnaeus
ATGTCCAAACAATGGATCAACAGATTAAATTTCTTCGAAGTGAACTTGAGAAAGCTAATGTTGACGCTGTGGTTCAGGAAAACAAGTCTCTTAAAAGAGATTTGGAGACCGTCATTGCAGACTACAAAGCTGCTGACAAACACGTTAAAAGTCTGAAGGCAGCGTGTGATTTCAGACAGGAGAAACTACAAACAGCTGAAGAAAGATTAGCTTCAGAGAAAGCTGCTCACAAAGAAGTGAGGAAAAAACTTGAAGATAAAACTTCAGAGTTGTGTCAAATAACTGAGCAGTATGACAAACTTCAAACTTATCACGACAGTTGCACACATATTCACAAAGAACAAATTCAAGTACTTAAGAAGCGAAACTCTGATTTGCAGAGAGCTGCACAGCTGCAATCTGCTGGTAGTTACCTCACTGAAGGTCATGAAGGTCATGAAGGTTATGATTTGGGTGAAACACTGCATGGAGGCGAAACTACAAGCATGCCTCCATGGGGGCGTGAATCACATGTCACCTTCGACATTGAAGAAGAAGAGCAGATCGGACAGTGCTCTGGTACA
>NW_013959947.1:0-470 GCF_001266775.1 Austrofundulus limnaeus
GTTTTATAGTTAAAAATATAAAATGTTATGTAAATGCAGTAGCAAATTTGACAGCAAAAAACTTAACAAATTCTATGGAATTCATGTGAGAATGGAGTGAGGAATTTCATTAATAACAAAAACAAGTACCTAATAGGGGAAAGTGACACAAGCTGACATGGAATTAGCTCAAGTTTAGTTTATTTTTATATTTTTGTCCAGAAGTACTTGTGTTATAAAATACATTTATATAATATATACATAAAATATATTTAGTCCAGGATATGTGATTTTTTCCCTTCTTCTCAGTGAGACTGTACATGTTTTACACCTCCTATAAGCAAATTCTTTGACTACAGAGTACTTTAAGATGTTTTATCAAAATGTTCATATTCAAAGTGTTCCATCTCCTCTCACAGTGGTCCACTTTATGTGTTGTTGTATTTTGACTCATGTCAGAGGCAGAAATATTGAGTATCTCAGTGTTACAT
>NW_013959947.1:1470-1857 GCF_001266775.1 Austrofundulus limnaeus
ATTTAAAACAAAATTTAGCTGGTTTGATAGATTTATTTTTCCATTGAAACACTTATTAAGCCTGAAATAGTTTTAAATAATTTTTATCATTTATGGTAGACCTTACAGACTTTATGTGTTTAGCTCAGACTTACAGGAAGCGAATGAGTAACAGACCCTTGCAGACTTTGTAATTAAGATGCTGCACCTCAGAGTGAGAAACTGTCACAGGGGGGCCATTAACAGACAGTTTTGGGTAATTACAAACAATCCTATCCTACCTAGATCTCAACTATTTCGACACATGGGCCTTGCCACGTGTCGACAGGGGGGATGATTGAAATAATTCGGAAAAATGAAAACTCTTTTTTGCTATAGGATTAGAGGCATATTCAAAACAATTTTGTA
>NW_013959948.1:0-857 GCF_001266775.1 Austrofundulus limnaeus
TGTCAATCGTGAGGTGCTTTCTTTACGTTTGTTTGTTTTATTTTGAAAGTGCATGCCATTTAAAAAATTTCCTTCCCGCAACTTTTATTTTGGAAGTGTTCCCGGAAGTTGTGCCGTGTTAATTAGTTAGACTTGACGGTTTTCGGGTCTGGTCTCCCACTCTGCGGCTGCTGCTGGTCGTTGCTGTCATCATGCAGGTGGAATTTGCGCAGTTCGGTTCGGGATAAAGGTTCCCCAAAGATCCAAACACGTCAGCCTCACGGGAGCTGTCACCAAACCGGAAATTAACAACTAATTAGGGACTGTTTTTTTATTATTATTATTGTGAGCATTAGTTTATATATGTTTCATCACTAATAACCGATGAGGTATCGATCCGGAGGAAACAACTGTTTGTTACAAAGTGTCTTCTCTCGTGGCGCAGTCCAGCTCAGCACGAGTCGCTTCATAGGATGCCAGACAAGCCCGGAGGAGGCGAGCCTCACAGTTTGACAGGCATCAAACACACCGCCTCGATCTGAACATATACGGGCTGAAGATGGACGAAGTCACGGTCAGCGACACCATCCCGGATCTGAAGGACCTGGAGGTGAAGATCGGCCGGAAGACTCCGGAAGGTTTGCTCAGGTGGATGCGCGAAGACGCGTCCTCCCTCCGGGGGGACTCCAAGCTGGCCGCCCCTCACGAGACCAGCAAGGACACGGGGAGGAAGAGTTTGGATGAAAAGATTAGGAAACTGAAGGTGGAGATGGTAAGAACTCTGTAATGTGTGTGTGTGGAGCTTTCAGTGATGCAGGCAGATAATCTGACAGCTTTTTTTCTTCTTTCCTCTGGATAATGTTGCTCTGAATAATTAA
>NW_013959949.1:0-857 GCF_001266775.1 Austrofundulus limnaeus
ACCAGCAGGGTCTCAGACCAGCAGGGTCTCAGTCAGACCAGCAGGGTCTCTGTCAGACCAGCAGGGTCTCAGACCAGCAGGGTCTCAGTCAGACCAGCAGGGGGCGCCTCGGTCCGGTTCGGACTTGGGAGCTGCAGAGGAAGAGGAGCAGGAGGATGAAGATGGAACGGAAACAAAGAGAGTCCTGCAGATTCTGCTGAACCGGGACCCAAACGAAGTCCGGACTAACGGATCCTCATGGTGAGTCCAGTCCCGGTCCCGGTCCCGTCGCGGCACCGGATTCTAAAAACCCGCAGACCATTTGAATCCAGGACCGGTTCAGGTCTTAAAGATCCACCTAAAGTCCCAGAACTGAACCGGGTCTGTGCTTCAAACAGAACCTGCAGCAGTCTGCTCTGGACCCGGAACCTGGTTCCGTTCTGCTGGACTCTCTGGTCCTGCATGTTTGAATTCAGGTCCAGGACCACAGAGTCCAGCGGAACCAGGTTTTGGTTCTGGACCTGGTAGGATGCTGAAGTCGGGTTTGAAGGTCAGTAAAGGTCCAGGTCCAGGTCCAGGTCCAGGTCCAGGTCCAAACCTGTAAATGTTGGACCCCTCAGACCTGGACTGGACCCGGTTTGGACCCATTACAGTTTCTGTTTGTGGGCTTGTGGTCCTGTCCAGGTTCTGGTCCAAGATCAGAGTCCTCCCGGTGGTTTCAGATCCAGAACCTGGACCCATGAGACCACAGGAGTCCTGCTCAGGCTTTTATTTTGAAATGTCCTCGTTGTCTGTCAGGAGGCTGCAGGAGCAGAGAGCCCTGAGGAGGAGGTGGGAGGAGCAGGAGGAGGAGGAGGAGGAGCAGGAGGAGGAGGAGG
>NW_013959950.1:0-578 GCF_001266775.1 Austrofundulus limnaeus
GGTTGTCCTGGTCTGATCTGTGGTCCTGATGTGACCGGTGGTGGTCCTTATCTGACTGGAGGTGGTCCTTGTCTGATCGTGGTGGTCCTGGTATGAACTGTGGGGATCATTGTCTGATCGGTGGTGGTCCCGGTCTGATTGGTGGTGGTCCTGATATAATGGTGGTGGTCCTGGTCTGAATGGTGGTGGTCCTGGTCTGATTGGTGGTGGTCCTGGTCTGATTGGTGGTGGTCCTGGTCTGATAGGTGGCGGTCCTGATCTGAACGGTGATGGTCCTGATCTGATCGATGGTGGTTCTAGTCTGACCTTTGGTGGTCCAGGTCTGATTGGTGGTGGTCCTGGTCTGATAGGTGGTGGTCCTGATGTGACTGGGGGTGGTCCTGATCTGACTGGAGGTGGTCCTTGTCTGATCGGTGGTGGTCCCGGTATGAACAGTGGGGATCATTTTCGATCGGTGGTGGTCCCGGTCTGATTGGTGGTGGTCCTGATATAATGGTGGTGGTCCTGGTCTGATTGGTGGTGGTCCTGGTCTGATTGGTGGTGGTCCTGGTCTGATTGGTGGTGGTCCTGGTCTGATT
>NW_013959950.1:1578-1857 GCF_001266775.1 Austrofundulus limnaeus
TATTGGTGACCATAGTCTGATTGGTGGTGGTCCTGATCTGTTTGGTGGTGGTCCTGATCTGATTGGTGGTGGTCCTGGTCTTATTGGTGGTGGTCCTGGTCTGATTGGTGGTGGCCCTGGTCTTATTGGTGGTGGTCCTGGTCTGATTGGTGGTTGTCCTGGTCTGATTCGTGGTGGTCCTGGTCTGATTGGTGGTGGTCCTGATCTGATTGGTGGTGGTCCTGGTCTTATTGGTGGTGGTCCTGATCTGACTGGTGGTGGTCCTGGTCTGATCGGTGG
>NW_013959951.1:0-514 GCF_001266775.1 Austrofundulus limnaeus
GATTTTTTTTACTCAAAACCTGACTACAAAAAATCCAACTTATAAATCACCTTTAATAACTATTGCTTTTTTTATAATGTTCTTAAGTTAGTGAGACATACTAGCAGTAGTGGCTGGTGATGATATTTGTAGGGTGGGCTAACAGATATAGGTGTATAATAAAACTCTGCAGATTGGATTCCAACAGCTTTTTGGTCCAAGCTGTGTTTTCTCCAAACAGCAAACACAGACAGCAGAAAAGATTTATTAACTAAACTTCCCGTTAACCAGTCCTTTTGCTGAATCCATGTCACAGGAAAAATATCAGTTTTGCCAATTTACATTTTGCTGGATTGGAATATCCTTTGGTCTATTCACCCATAACCTCTTCATTTCCATTTTTCCACCAAAGACATCAAGGAAAATGGCTGAGAAATTAAATAATTCCTCTAGTTTTGTTAATCTTACTCGCCATCATATTCAGTCAGTGCCAAACCACTACCCACATACACTCGTGTTCGAGGCAGGTTATTGT
>NW_013959951.1:1514-1857 GCF_001266775.1 Austrofundulus limnaeus
GACATGCAGACTGTGTCCTACACGCTGGCACACACTGAAGAAGAGAAAACTAACATCAATTAGAAGCCCCTTTTGGACTGTACATACTGTTATGTTAACGATTTGAACAAAATAACCAATGAGTAATTTATACATAACATGTCTCTAACTTATATATAACAAGCACAGTCTTTTTATAGCGTGTGTGGACTTTTGCAGATTATGTCCAACATTAAAGTAACCTCTGCAGAACATCTGCACAGCATGTTGGAGCAAATTGCGATAAAAGCAACTGTCATACAGTAACACACAGCATTAACTTAAAAAACTCACTGGGGTAAATTAACTGTAATAATTAGATAAT
>NW_013959952.1:0-539 GCF_001266775.1 Austrofundulus limnaeus
ATCATATGCTGAGCTATACAGGTCTTAGGCTGAGCTCTGCAGTATGGAACATGAGGGTGGAAAACCAAATATAATACAATCCCTCTGTACAGCCAAAGTTTCTTTTCTGTTATTCAGCTTTTTGTCTTTGTGCACATTGTTTTGTTCTTCTTTGAACAATGTTTAAAATGCACGATTAAAAGCGCAATCTGTAGCAACATTATCATGAACATAAAAAAGACCGTTTCATGTCTGTTCCACAAAGGACCGGTTCAATAACACTCCTCTAAAGCACCTGTTATATGAATAAAAACAGAAAAGGTTTATCTTTTTTTCTACCAATTTTGTGCTACTAAACATAAATTTAGTGTTTCTCTGTTAGACCTTTAGAAAACAGCAACAATTTAAAGATGGAGACAAAGAAAAACATTTAACATGTTTTTAATTTTTTTTTATATTAAACCAATAAACTAGGTAGTCAAATGTTGTACAAAAATTGTTTACCTGCCATTCTGAATCATATAAACTAAACTCAAATAAAGTGGTTTTATTATAAAAAC
>NW_013959952.1:1539-1857 GCF_001266775.1 Austrofundulus limnaeus
GTCCAGCATGAAGCAAGCTTACACAAGTTTTTTTCAATTTGAATAACCCTGCAGAAAAAGTATTTTAACTTGACAACAATGGCTGGATTTTCTCACATATATGTTTGAGAGTATTTTATTCATGTACGGTAAAAATGCATGTACAATTGATAAGGAAATTTTACAGTTTGAGCTTTTACAAGTGTCTGAACACATGTGACTGATAGGGCTGTGTTTTGGCAAGAATTTGGTGATACAATACATATCATGACAGAGGGATCACGATACGAAATATCCCGATATATTGCGATACTGTAAGCAAGGCGATATATTGCGATA
>NW_013959953.1:0-857 GCF_001266775.1 Austrofundulus limnaeus
GTCGCTCAGAGTAGAGTTGTCGCTCAGAGTAGAGTTGTCGCTCAGAGTAGAGTTGTCGCTCAGAGTAGAGTTGTCGCTCAGAGTAGAGTTGTCGCTCAGAGTAGAGTTGTCGCTCAGAGTAGAGTTGTCGCTCAGAGTAGAGTTGTCGCTCAGAGTAGAGTTGTCGCTCAGAGTAGAGTTGTCGCTCAGAGTAGAGTTGTCGCTCAGAGTAGAGTTGTCGCTCAGAGTAGAGTTGTCGCTCAGAGTAGAGTTGTCGCTCAGAGTAGAGTTGTCGCTCAGAGTAGAGTTGTCGCTCAGAGTAGAGTTGTCGCTCAGAGTAGAGTTGTCGCTCAGAGTAGAGTTGTCGCTCAGAGTAGAGTTGTCGCTCAGAGTAGAGTTGTCGCTCAGAGTAGAGTTGTCGCTCAGAGTAGAGTTGTCGCTCAGAGTAGAGTTGTCGCTCAGAGTAGAGTTGTCGCTCAGAGTAGAGTTGTCGCTCAGAGTAGAGTTGTCGCTCAGAGTAGAGTTGTCGCTCAGAGTAGAGTTGTCGCTCAGAGTAGAGTTGTCGCTCAGAGTAGAGTTGTCGCTCAGAGTAGAGTTGTCGCTCAGAGTAGAGTTGTCGCTCAGAGTAGAGTTGTCGCTCAGAGTAGAGTTGTCGCTCAGAGTAGAGTTGTCGCTCAGAGTAGAGTTGTCGCTCAGAGTAGAGTTGTCGCTCAGAGTAGAGTTGTCGCTCAGAGTAGAGTTGTCGCTCAGAGTAGAGTTGTCGCTCAGAGTAGAGTTGTCGCTCAGAGTAGAGTTGTCGCTCAGAGTAGAGTTGTCGCTCAGAGTAGAGTTGTCGCTCAGAGTAGAGTTGTCGCTCAGAGTAGAGTTGTCGCTCAGAG
>NW_013959954.1:0-857 GCF_001266775.1 Austrofundulus limnaeus
AGTTGGCTTAAATTAACTTTAGTTAACTTAAAGTTGGCTTAAAGTACCTTTTAGTTAACTTAAAGTTGGCTTAAATTAACTTTAGTTAACTTAAAGTTGGCTTAAAGTACCTTTTAGTTAACTTAAAGTTGGCTTAAATTAACTTTAGTTAACTTAAAGTTGGCTTAAAGTAACTTTACTTAACTTAAAATTGGCTTAAATTAACTTTACTTAACTTAAAGTTGGCTTAAAATAACTTTAGTTAACGTAAAGTTGGCTTAAAGTAACTTTAGTTAACTTAAAATTGGCTTAAAGTAACTTTGGTTAACTTAAAGTTGGCTTAAAGTAAATTTTGGTTAACTTAAAGTTGGCTTAAAGTACCTTTTAGTTAACTTAAAGTTGGCTTAAATTAACTTTAGTTAACTTAAAGTTGGCTTAAAGTAACTTTAGTTAACTTAAAGTTGGCTTAAAGTAACTTTAGTTAACTTAAAGTTGGCTTAAAGTAACTTTAGTTAACTTAAAGTTGGCTTAAAGTAACTTTGGTTAACTTAAATTTGGCTTAAAGTAACTTTGGTTAACTTAAAGTTGGCTTAAAGTAACTTTGGTTAACTTAAAGTTGGCTTAAAGTAACTTTAGTCAACTTAAAGTTAGCTTAAAGTAACTTTAGTTAACTTAAAGTTGGCTTAAAGTAACTTTAGTTAACTACTTAAAGTTGGCTTAAATTAACTTTAGTTAACTTAAAGTTGGCTTAAAGTAACTTTAGTTAACTTAAAGTTGGCTTAAAGTAACTTTAGTTAACTTAAAGTTGGCTTAAAGTAACTTTAGTCAACTTAAAGTTAGCTTAAAGTAACTTTAGTTAACTTAAAGTTGGCTTAAAG
>NW_013959955.1:0-465 GCF_001266775.1 Austrofundulus limnaeus
CCTCATGTCCTGCTCTCTGTCCTCATGTCCTGCTCTCTGTCTTCATGTCCTGCTCTCTGTCCTCATGTCCTGCTCTCTGTCTTCATGTCCTGCTCTCTGTCCTCATGTCCTGCTCTCTGTCCTCACGTCCTGTTCTCTGTCCTCACGTCCTGTTCTCTGTCCTCACGTCCTGTTCTCTGTCCTCACGTCCTGCTCTCTGTCTTCACGTCCTGCTCTCTGTCTTCATGTCCTGTCCTCTGTCCTCACGTCCTGCTCTCTGTCTTCATGTCCTGTTCTCTGTCCTCACGTCCTGTTCTCTGTCTTCATGTCCTGTCCTCTGTCCTCACGTCCTGCTCTCTGTCTTCATGTCCTGTTCTCTGTCTTCATGTCCTGTTCTCTGTCCTCACGTCCTGTTCTCTGTCCTCACGTCCTGTTCTCTGTCCTCACGTCCTGTTCTCTGTCCTCACGTCCTGCTCTCTGTCTTCA
>NW_013959955.1:1465-1856 GCF_001266775.1 Austrofundulus limnaeus
TCTCTGTCCTCACGTCCTGCTCTCTGTCCTCACGTCCTGCTCTCTGTCCTCACGTCCTGCTCTCTGTCCTCATGTCCTGGTGTCCTCACGTCCTGTCCTCTGTCCTCATGTCCTGGTGTCCTCACGTCCTGTTCTCTGTCCTCACGTCCTGCTCTCTGTCCTCACGTCCTGTTCTCTGTCCTCACGTCCTGCTCTCTGTCCTCATGTCCTGTTCTCTGTCCTCATGTCCTGGTGTCCTCACGTCCTGTCCTCATGTCCTGGTGTCCTCACGTCCTGTTCTCTGTCCTCACGTCCTGCTCTCTGTCCTCACGTCCTGCTCTCTGTCCTCATGTCCTGTTCTCTGTCCTCATGTCCTGGTGTCCTCACGTCCTGTCCTCATGTCCTGGTGTCC
>NW_013959956.1:0-856 GCF_001266775.1 Austrofundulus limnaeus
GGCTAGGAATTGGGTGGTATAAAGAATTTTTTTTCAACTTAATTTTTGTCAGCACGTCTGTTTTTCTTCTTACTGATCATCTAAGACATGATCTCTGTTATAAACTTGAACATATAGAAAGAAAACATGAAAAGTGCTGCTGCTCTGCATTGTCAATACCACTCACCACCACCTGCTTCTTACACATCTTCCTCACTGTCCCACTCAGTGTCAGGCAGATGTGAAAACATTCAAACAGGTAATCATTCACTTGACTAGCACCCCTCTAGCTCGGAGAGAAAACACAATATTCCCCTTTAAGCAGTAAGATTAAAGTCTCTTCGGCTTCTTTTGTTCATAATACTCCAAATATTTCATAGTGGCCATTATCAAGTGCTGTCAGTTTATTAATATATGTATTTTTTTCTCCCAAATTTGTCACTGTATGTCTTCAAACATCTTTCTACTCTTCTAAACAGCATAAAACATTTGAGTTTCCTGCAGCCACAGCTCTGCAGTTTAGTAAAGCTGCAGCTTTCATGAGCATGTGTGAACTTGGTCTTATCAGGCTATTTTAATTTGATATTTTTATGTTTTCAATTTTATTTAATGCTTAGATCTCTATAAGTCTTTGATCTATTAATGTTTTCACTCAATAGCCCTCACTTCTAAAGATGAAATACTTGAATGCTGCACAGCCAACCAGTTCCACTGTTTGTTTTACATCAAATGTTTTGATTAAATAAAGGCCTGGAAATCTTTGAAGGGATGTAAATGACTCACTGTCATTCATGCCACAGTTTTGAACTATATCATCCTAATGTAGCAGGGTGGTGGTATCTTGTCATGGTGGTGGCTGTTCTCCAAAAAACACTCT
>NW_013959957.1:0-856 GCF_001266775.1 Austrofundulus limnaeus
GCTAAATGGTCAAATTTGCACAAATGTAGCTAAAAAATGAAACAGGAGCTGAAAGCTTAAATGATCCAAACAGCATAGGTAAAACCTTATTTTCAAACTGAAAGTAGCTCAAATTGAAATTCCTAATTCATTTTGAAAAAAACAAAAGCATTGTAAAAAAAGTAAATATTTTTAAAAGTATGAAAGTCCCAGTAATCAAAAGTCATCTTATATTTATCATGAATGAGCTGTGTGTTTTGATACCTCAGTGGTTAAAACAGCTTAAAGAAGCTGAAAATGTAAAATGCTGATAACATTAAATACAGAAAATACTACAAACTGGAAAACATGAATACTGAGTTAACACCCAATAAACAATACATAATTAGTGCACACTGTTGTTTACTTCAGGTCTTGGACACGATAACGCCTGGGTTGGTCTGAACGATCGGACTGTGGAAGAGGACTTCCAGTGGACCGATGGCAACGATCTGGTCTGTGATCAGTTTTTATTGGATTTTTAAGAGTCTATGAAACACCCAGTTCTTCAAATATACCGTAGTTGCTTAGCACATTTATACCAAACTAAATCAACAGCTGAAATATTCTTCGTGTTTTATGCTGTCATTTTTGCAAGACTTGTTCCAAAAGAAAAAAATTGAAAACACGTTTACAATAAGTAGATAAGCAGCTACAGCAAAGTGCATGCTGCATGGAAGCATGATCAAATCAGTTGATAAATCTGATAAAAAAAAATTTATTTGCAAATTAATGTGCAGCAGCACTTTCTGATTAAGGTGTTTAAATCATGGATGGATGGATGGATGGATGGATGGATGGATGGATGGATGGATGGATGGATGGATGGATGGATGGA
>NW_013959958.1:0-260 GCF_001266775.1 Austrofundulus limnaeus
GTTTAAAAATTCACGTTCAAAGAATCTGACAATTTCTCAATTATCTGGTGAGCATGGAATTAATTGTAGTTGTAATGCCATACCTTTTGACTATCATGTTACCAAAAAGAGTAAATATTATTCTAGTAAACAAAGCCTTTAGTTACACCCAAACATTTTAAATTCCCTATGTCCCAGATACTGTATCTGACTCTTCATTTATTCACAAGAATACCCAAATACTGTATGTCACTGTTTGCAGCTGACACTCAAGTGTGTTT
>NW_013959958.1:1260-1856 GCF_001266775.1 Austrofundulus limnaeus
TATATAACGAGGCAGTAACTATATGTATGTCAGTACAGATAAGGTAAAATAATCTTATTCTTGCATTTTTTATGTTTTACAGAAAACACAGACACTGAAAGTGAAGCCCCATCGAAGACAGTCAGGATCGATTTTGAATACAACTTCTCACGGACTGGTGAATACATTGCTGTTTTTTTTACACCGATCAAGATGGAAAACCATACTTTGTGGTTGGAGAGGTAATAGAGGTTTTAAGCGAGACAGAGGCAAGTGTCAACTACCTGCAACAATGTCGAGTTCGAGAGACTTTGTTCAAAGTTCCAGATGCCACAGACTTTGATGCCAAGGTCAAAAACAAATTTGTTTTCGCTTGGAACATTTTAGTCACCACTACCAATGGGAGAATTTGGACAGTTCAGGAGATAAAGGACATGAGAATATAAGAAGCGCTTCAAAGAGTATCTTAATTTGTACTTCTAAATACTGACCTAACACCCATTATAAATTTCAAAACATATTTACCTACCTTTTGTTCCAGAATCCAGAGGTTCAAGTCAGATTTTGTTAAACTGATTGCTTTTTTTCTGGTGAAGTGACTAGATGTATCCTAGATG
>NW_013959959.1:0-510 GCF_001266775.1 Austrofundulus limnaeus
TCTCTGAAGGGTCATGTAAAGTGCAGTGGGATTGTAGGAGGAGTTAATGCTGCTCGCCTCCTTCTCGTTTCTCCTCTGGTTTACATCCCTCTGCTCCTCTGAGTCCTCTCAGGGAACCAGCTTCACACAGATGTTTGTTCCTGCTCAGGTTTCTATTCGTTGTTTTCTCTGCAACACGACACATGATTATGAACATCAGATCATTTTAACCACACAGGGAGCAGAAGAAGACGGTGCAGTGAGACAGATGTGGCTGAAACATCTGCTTTCTGAGGATGAAGCTGCTGCTCAGTTCTTCATGTAAGGCACCAGGGTTGGGAGGAAACAAATGAGTGTGAAAACTCAACATCCAGCATGTTCCTGCTGCAGTTCTCTGCTGGATTATCTGCTTTTCTTCACAAACCTTTTCCTCCAGCTTTTCATTTTCTCTCTGGGAGAAAATTTAAATTTAAAATACATTTAAATTAAAGTATTTTCTCTCTGGTGGGGTGGTGGCGCAGAGGGTAGAGA
>NW_013959959.1:1510-1856 GCF_001266775.1 Austrofundulus limnaeus
CGCGTCTCATAAATGTTCAGGTCACTGTCACCACCCGTCTCACAGACTTTCAGGTCACTGTCTCCACCCGTCTCACACACTTTCAGGTCACTGTCTCCACCCGTCTCACACACTTTCAGGTCACTGTCTCCACCCATCTCACACACTTTCAGGTCACTGTCTCCACCCGTCTCACAGTCTTTCAGATCATTGTCTCCACCCGTCTCACAGACTTTCAGGTCACTGTCTCCACCCGTCTCACAGTCTTTCAGGTCACTGTCTCCACCCGTCTCACACACTTTCAGGTCACTGTCTCCACCCGTCTCACACACTTTCAGGTCACTGTCTCCACCCGTCTCACACACTT
>NW_013959960.1:0-856 GCF_001266775.1 Austrofundulus limnaeus
GGGAGGGAACACAAATTATTTATGTATGCCGATGATATTTTGGTATTATGTCAGGAACCTGCTAACTCCGTTAAAACATTGTTAGAGGTGATAGATGACTTTTCTAAATTATCAGGTTATAAAATCAATTGGCATAAATCAGAGGCAATGCCTGTATCAAAAGCTTGCTCTGCAAACTTATTATCCACTTTCAATTTTAAGTGGTTACAAAAAGGCATGAAATATCTAGGAATAACACTTAATCCAGATATTAATGAAATCATGGTAGAAAATATAGAAAAACTGCTAACTAGAATTAAATCTAACTTGGACAACTGGAGCAAGTTACATTTAACATTATGGGGTAAGATAAACACAATAAAGATGGTTATAGCTCCTTTGATAAATTATTATACTGGAATGATACCAATCTGTATCCCAGCTCAAATTCTCCTAAAATATAATAATATGATTAAACATTTTCTATGGGACGGTGGTAAACCTAGAATCAATATTGGCAAATTATGTCAATAATTTGCCAATATTGACATATTGGCAAATTATTGCCAATAATGATATTTTGGTATTATGTTTGGGGGGGCTGGCCTTAGGTAAGGCCAGCCCCCCCAAAAAAGAAGGGGGGCTGGCCTTACCTAATATAGAACATTATAGCATCTCATTTGAAATGTCCAAGATGTGCAAGCATTGGTCAGAAACTAAATCAGACTTAGATTGGGTCTCAATAGAGCGGGAACTTTCCTCTCCGTTCACCCCTGTCGAGGTATTGACTCAAAAGATAGATAATAAACAGAATAAAATAGATAACCCCATATTAAAATTTTCAAAAATGGTTTGGCAAACGGTTCACAAAAAATCT
>NW_013959961.1:0-712 GCF_001266775.1 Austrofundulus limnaeus
GATGTGGGACATACGGGGGTCCGACGCTCCTCGGCTTGGAAAGTCCGCCAACAACACCCACTGTCCGGGTCTGGATTTCGCGTAAATTGCGGTTTTTGCATGGATCTCTGCTTGGTTTTCTGCCTATATCTCTGCAGGTGAGCATCACAGAGACTCCCTTCCACTTTTAGAATGTAGCTGAGATCCAGGCCTGTCCACTGATGTGGGACATACGGGGGTCCGACGCTCCTCGGCTTGGAAAGTCCGCCAACAACACCCACTGTCCGGGTCTGGATTTCGCGTAAATTGCGGTTTTTGCATGGATCTCTGCTTGGTTTTCTGCCTATATCTCAGCGTGGGAAATTAAAGAGACTCCCTTCCACTTTTAGAATGTAGCTGAGATCCAGGCCTGTCCACTGATGTGAGACATGCGGGGGTCCGACGGTCCTCGGCCTGGCTAGTCCGCCAACAACGCCCGCTGTGAGGGTCTGAATTTCGCAAATCACTGTTTTTGCTCATGGATCTCTGCTTGGTTTTCTGCATATATCTCAGCATTGGAAATTACAGAGACTCCCTTCCACTTTTAGAATGTAGCTGAGATCCAGGCCTGTCCACTGATGTGAGACATGCGGGGGTCCGACAGTCCTCGGCCCGGCTAGTCCGCCAACAACGCCCGCTGTGAGGGTCTGGATTTCGCGCAAATCACGGTTTTTGCGCATGGATCTCTGCTTGG
>NW_013959962.1:0-856 GCF_001266775.1 Austrofundulus limnaeus
ACACACACACACACACACCCACACACATGTACACACAGATTGTAGATTAGGTTGTTTTAAAGCTTTCTTCTTTTAAAATCTGTAAAATGTGGTTTAAATATGGTTTTAGGAGTTTGTTGTAATATGATCTGCAGCAAGTTTTAATAAATTCTGAATCAGTAAAATGTATTTCAAACACTGAATATATGTGTTACATACTAAGTATTCACTCTTTATGATAACTTTCTGACTTCTGCAGTTTGATGTGGCTGCAGTTGTTTAACAGAATTTTTCCACTAGATGGTGATGTGGCAGCATGAGAAACTTTGACCAACAACGTTATTGCATTTACTTTATTTTAAAAATACACAAATGATCAACTCTAGTCTGTTACTGTAACATTTTACAATATTTAGATATTTACATTTATTAACATGTATTGCTATTTTCAAACTGTCATTTAAGGGTTTTAACCGTTTAAATTCTGGATTTAGAAGAATCAGGATCTTTGTACTTTAAATTTTGCATCAGCTCAGGTTCAAAGTGATGCAGTCAATGATGTAAATTAAATAAAATAATCAATTAAAAAATGTGTATTTTAAAATTATTGTCGTTGACAAGAAAATTTGCTCAAATTGTCAGATTAAAAAACAGTTAAAAATTTATTCTCATATATAAATGTTTCAGTGGCCACAATTTTTTATTAATTTTGGACAGATAATTTTAGTCTTTGCTGTTTTCAATATGGATGAAGTGGTGACAGGAAAACAGACAGAAAACACAGTTAGGTGGTTCCATCCATCCATCCATCCATCCATCCATCCATCCATCCATCCATCCATCCATCCATCCATTCATCCCTGCATACATTGGTCCA
>NW_013959963.1:0-687 GCF_001266775.1 Austrofundulus limnaeus
CCTTCCAAGAACCTGTCAGGCTTCCGTCAGGAGCGGCGCTGTTGGCGATGGAAGTGCAACACTGCTCTGCCAACAGAGCGCAGAAGCCCCCCCGTTCTACCAACAACATGTTCGACGCTTTCCTATTCTGCAAAGCCATCAAGGACGTAGCAGCTAGCTTCCATGGATAGCTCTAAAGCCAAATTCTGTCGCATTTCTCAAATGCAGCACGTTGAAATGGATGCAGCCCATCCCTGTTCGGAGTAATCGGGGACTATCACAGCTATAAAGGGACGATTAATGAGTGTGGGAGGAAACTGAGTCATAAATGTCTCAGGCTTATGAGGAAATATGAAGTCTGATTATACCATAGACACATGTTAACTCTGTTCTTTAATTGCTGTCATCTAGTTTGTCTAGGGGCCCTATTACCATTCTAAGGGGGCGGGTCTACATCTGCTGCAACTGGAGTAGGTGGTCTTTCCCACCTAAGCACTTCTCTGGTTTCCATCTAGTTAAAAAATAAATAAGTAAGTAAGTAAGTAAGGCCTTTACTCTGGGAAATATCGCAGCTATCAGCGGGAGGCTTTCAAACCCAGTGGCTATCTGGTCAACCAGTTTGTATTCATCAGGGACATCACGTGGGATACCTATTGCATCTATGTAGAAAATGGGCTTGTCCTTTTCTTTGTTAGTCAAGGGATAGAC
>NW_013959964.1:0-550 GCF_001266775.1 Austrofundulus limnaeus
GATCATGACGAGGCGTTCAGGTACAGTCGGATCGTGACGAGGCGTTCAGGTACAGTCGGATCGTGACGAGGCGTTCAGGTACAGTCAGATCATGACGAGGCGTTCAGGTACAGTCAGATCATGACGAGGCGTTCAGGTCCAGTCAGATCATGACGAGGCGTTCAGGTACAGTCGGATCGTGACGAGGCGTTCAGGTACAGTCGGATCGTGACGAGGCCTTCGGGTACAGCCGGATCGTGACGAGGTGTTCAGGTCCAGTCGGATCATAACGAGGCGTTCAGGTCCAGTCAGATCATGACGAGGCGTTCAGGTACAGTCGGATCGTGACGAGGCGTTCAGGTACAGTCGGATCGTGACGAGGCGTTCAGGTACAGTCGGATCATAACGAGGCGTTCAGGTACAGTCGGATCGTGACGAGGCGTTCAGGTCCAGTCGGATCGTGACGTTCAGGTCCAGTCGGATCGTGACGAGGCGTTCAGGTACAGTCGGATCGTGACGAGGCGTTCAGGTCCAGTCGGATCGTGACGAGGCGTTCAGGTCCAGTCGGATC
>NW_013959964.1:1550-1855 GCF_001266775.1 Austrofundulus limnaeus
CAGTCGGATCATAACGAGGCGTTCAGGTACAGTCAGATCTTGACGAGGCGTTCAGGTACAATCAGAGGGGTTCAGGTACAGTCAGATCATAACAAGGCGTTCAGGTCCAGTCGGATCGTGACGAGGCGTTCAGGTCCAGTCGGATCGTAACGAGGCGTTCAGGTCCAGTCAGATCATGACGAGGCGTTCAGGTACAGTCGGATCATAACGAGGCGTTCAGGTCCAGTCGGATCATAACGAGGCGTTCAGGTCCAGTCGGATCATAACGAGGCGTTCAGGTCCAGTCGGATCATAACGAGGCGTTC
>NW_013959965.1:0-675 GCF_001266775.1 Austrofundulus limnaeus
CACACACACACACACACACACACACACACACACACACACACACACACACACACACACACAGACGTGGTTGCCCCTGTCCAAATTGCCTGCCAGAAAAGGCTATCTCTGGGGTCACAATTAACTGATGATGCAACCAAGCAGCACCTCTTGTGTCTGACAGCAGCTCTGTACAGGCAGGCTGTGTGAAACGCACAAGAAGGCAGCGAGGCTTTTTCTTCCTGCTTAGATGTTTCACAGCACAAATAAATCAAAAAGATTCCCCAGACTCGTTTTATTTTTTTCCCTCCCATGTTTTGGAAAAATCTGCACTATTGATCCTCAGCTTGTGTTTGTGGCTCATTTGCAATTCAAACTCCATTTTTGAATCCAAATTCACGTCTGAGCCCACCCAGCCTCAGGAATGCACAACAAAATGAATGAATACAAAGAAAATAATTTGGGATTTTCTTGTTTTCCTCCCACATAGTGAGTCTGCATGACGTTGATCACAGCCTTTGTCATGTGGGTCTGAGTGACCAGCACTCAGTCAGGTGGTTGAAACTGAGGGCCTGAGTGGCTGCAGTGATTCATTTGTGCCACTAGGGGGACACACAGCTCTCCTTCTGTACGTGACAGAACACACACACACACACACACACACACACACACACACACACACACACACACACACACACA
>NW_013959966.1:0-855 GCF_001266775.1 Austrofundulus limnaeus
AACAAAACACATCTAAACAACCCTGACACATTCACCAAATCATTTACATATAAAAGAACAACTTTAGTCCAAGCACAGAACCCTGTGGAACTCCAAAAATGATATAGGCAAAATCAGATTTTACATAGTTTAGTTGAACAAACTGTTTCCTGTTTGGCAGATAACTAGATACCCACTGTAATACTGGACCTCTCATGCCATATTGGTTCAATTTCTCAAGAGGAATGCTGTGATCAATAATGTCAAATGCTTTCCTTAAATCCACATACTGGTTTTTGATCAACAGCAGTTGTTATTTGTTCAATCAGATCCATGAGAGCCATTGATGTTGAAGTGTTAGCTCTAAAGCCGTATTGATTATTACTCAAAACATTTTGTTTATCCATGAAACGATCCAATCTGGTTACAAACAAGTGTTCCAAAATCTTTGAGAACTGAGGTAACAAGGATATCGGCCTGTAGATGGTAAACAGATTTCTCAGCATTCTTGTAAAGAGGAATTACCTTAGCTATTTTCATTCCATCAGGAAATATTCCACTTGAAAAAGATGAATTACTTATGTATGTGAACGGCTCAATAACATAACCAATTGTTTCCTTCACAAACCTCATATCCATGTCCATCCAATCTTTAGATTTTTTGCTAATTTCTACCTATTTAGGCTTCTGTTTTGGTAATGGTAAGCTTAACATTTATGATTCAATGCGGAAAAAAAATGCATAATGTTTTAATGTCTGCTTTAAAGCCAACATTGACCATGAACTATGGGGCGGCTGTGGCAGAGTGGTTAGGGGGGTCGTAGGTTAACAGGTTGGTTGCTGGTTTGATCCCCTGTTCTAGCTGTCTCAGTTGTT
>NW_013959967.1:0-249 GCF_001266775.1 Austrofundulus limnaeus
CAGCAGGTTGTGTTGTTGAAGCTGAGTGTTGTAGAGTCATCAGCAGGTTGTGTTGTTGAAGCTGAGTGTTGTAGAGTCATCAGCAGCAGGTTGTGTTGTTGAAGCTGAGTGTTGTAGAGTCATCAGCAGGTTGTGTTGTTGAAGCTGAGTGTTGTAGAGACATCAGCAGGTTGTGTTGTTGAAGCTGAGTGTTGTAGAGTCATCAGCAGCAGGTTGTGTAACTGAAGCTGAGTGTTGTAGAGTCATCAG
>NW_013959967.1:2810-3095 GCF_001266775.1 Austrofundulus limnaeus
AAGCTGAGTGTTGTGGAGTCATCAGCAGCAGGTTGTGTTACTGAGTGTTGTAGAGTCATCAGCAGCAGGTTGTGTTACTGAGTGTTGTAGAGTCATCAGCAGCAGGTTGTGTTACTGAAGCTGAGTGTTGTAGAGTCATCAGCAGCAGGTTGTGTTACTGAGTGTTGTAGAGTCATCAGCAGCAGGTTGTGTTGTTGAACCTGAGTGTTGTGGAGTCATCAGCAGCAGGTTGTGTTACTGAGTGTTGTAGAGTCATCAGCAGCAGGTTGTGTTGTTGAAGCTGAG
>NW_013959967.1:4095-4416 GCF_001266775.1 Austrofundulus limnaeus
AGTCATCAGCAGCAGGTTGTGTTACTGAGTGTTGTAGAGTCATCAGCAGCAGGTTATGTTGTTGAAGCTGAGTGTTGTAGAGTCATCAGCAGCAGGTTGTGTTGTTGAAACTGAGTGTTGTAGAGTCATCAGCAGGTTGTGTTGTTGAAGCTGAGTGTTGTAGAGTCATCAGCAGGTTGTGTTGTTGAAGCTGAGTGTTGTAGAGTCATCAGCAGGTTGTGTTGTTGAAGCTGAGTGTTGTAGAGCCATCAGCAGCAGGTTGTGTAACTGAAGCTGAGTGTTGTAGAGTCATCAGCAGCAGGTTGTGTTGCTGAGGCTGAG
>NW_013959968.1:0-371 GCF_001266775.1 Austrofundulus limnaeus
TTGTTTTACATTCTGGAACCAATCCCCACCATACGATCATGTGCGTTTTCTCCGGTGCCTCTTCAGATGCCCCCAGCAACATCTGAGCTGATGTGTTTCTGGCTGTACAACACATCTGCACCTGTCCATTCGGGAATGAGATTTCAACCCGATCTGGGTACATCAGCAGTCCCACATTCAGTTCACACATGATATCTCTCCCCAAGAGATTGACTGGACAGTTAGTGGAGACCAGAAACCTGTGGTAAAAATGGAGATTGTTCCACTGGCAGGGTACAAACTCAGACAAAGGCCACTCTTCAGCTTTTCCAGAAAAACCAGCGACTCGGACCGCAATATCAGATAACAGTAGTGGCTCATTAACCGTACTG
>NW_013959968.1:1371-1855 GCF_001266775.1 Austrofundulus limnaeus
CAAAGGCATCTGTTTCTCAACATTTTTTAACATGGTTGACACTTCCTTATATGGATTGCTGTCGTCCATTTTGTCTTTTTTCTGTTCAATGTCAGTCACCTGATCCTGTTTTGTCTCAGAGGCTCCATCACGAGAGCTGCTCTTGTCATTTGTATCATAATGTGTATTGTGAACATCTGCGTCGTTATTGTCAAGTTTCAAGGTCTTGTCTTCACTCTCTTTACTAGAGGTCAGAACTCCAGTCATAATTCTGAACATTCTGCGCCAATATTTAAAAATTCTTTCCTTGTCTGGAGCTTGTTTAGTCTGTAAAACAGACTTTGATACGTCTGATTTTAAGCCCTGTTGCCATGAACGCTCCAATTTACAAACAATCCTTTCCACTGCTGCTGTGGTCGGTGCTGCCAACTCTAACTGACACAAATCACCCTCAGCTAACAAAACCTTACACATTTGCGTAAATACCTCCTTCTCTATTTTTACA
>NW_013959969.1:0-435 GCF_001266775.1 Austrofundulus limnaeus
TGTATCATCAGCAAATAAAATTTTTGAAAGAGGACATTAACATGTAATAAAAACAACAAGGGACCCAAAATGGAACCCTGTGGTACGCCGCACTGCAGAGGAAAGGGTTGGGATTCTACCCCATTATAGTTTACAGTTTGATACCTGTCTGAAAGATAACTAGTGAACCAAGGTAATGATTTGTTTCGTAGACCATAATGTGAGTTTTTTTTAACAGAATGACATGATTTACAGCTTCAAATGAAAATACCTACAGTGTCTTCTTTTCTATCTTTTGCTTTTTATATTTCTACCAAAAAGTGGTTCCTCTGGTCCTGATCCACTCACCTGTAACACTTCCTGTCCTCCTGAGTCAGGACTTACACTCACCGGCCACTTTATTAGGTACACCTGTCCAACTGCTCGTTAACACTTAATTTCTAATCAGCCAATCAC
>NW_013959969.1:1435-1855 GCF_001266775.1 Austrofundulus limnaeus
CTGTCAGACCACATCATGCTTCAGTCTGCAGCCCCCCCTGGTTCTGGTCTGGTTCTGTGGCTGAGGGGGGATTTCCCAGCTGCAGCCTGGCCTTTGGGTCAGAGGTGAACAGCTTTAAAGTGTCTGCTGGCAGCTGAGTGCAGCGTTTTATAACGATCTATAAAACATCTGATTCTCATAAAAGCTTTTCCACTTCCTGTTTGTTCAGAGCAAAAACTGAGTCTGATGGTTTTTAAAAACAGCTTCAATCAGCTGAGTTTTAGCTCCGCAGGAGACACTTCTTCTGTTTGGCTCATCTTTGAACTATGAGCTGAACTATGAGCTGAACTATGAGCTGAACTATGAGCCGAACTATGAGCTGAACTATGAGCCGAACTATGAGCCGAACTATGAGCTGAACTATGAGCCGAACTATGAGCC
>NW_013959970.1:0-854 GCF_001266775.1 Austrofundulus limnaeus
TTACAATAATACATATATATTTGGTCTGAATCCTACTGTTATGTAAATTTATTGAGTATTTTTATGTCAATAGAAAGAGAAAACAAAAACATTGCTAACTCACATGGGAAAAAATAAGGTGTTTTTCCTCAATCATTTTTTTTGTTGCTACTGCTCAAAAAATCTTCAGTTTTTCTTTTTATGATTACATTTTAGACTGTTCATTCAAATTATACATTGATGAGGCTTTAATTTGTTAAATTTCGACAAAATGCAATTTTTGCACACATTTAAATCAAAATTCTATATATCTGCCCATTTCTCTACATTCCACTTTTGGACTTAATCCTCGTTTCAATATGATGGGTCATATAAGAGGTACATAAAAAAACCTGCACAGATCAAGATCAGCCAGTGAGGGCAGTGAGATGTAGGAGGGATGCATCTGAAGCTGTGAAAGTGTTGTATGCGTATGCATGGACATCTAAAAAACTGTCACCTGAGGCCAGCCATATTCCACTACATCTTACACAGCACGTACAAATCAATAGACTGTCTCAAATGGCCTCTTGGAACAGCTAACTTCACCATGTAGTTCCCATTAAGGTAGGACCCAGTGGCCCAGGACTTGACCAGATCTCGAGCGAGCATTTACCAACTCTGTGGAGCCATTGTGGGGCAGGTGGGACCCTCTGAGTGAATCCTAGCCTAACCTGACCCTTTACCCTAAAACTAGCCACCCCAGTACATATCCAACCCTAAACCTAGCATAAACTCAATTCCCACCTTAATTCTAAATTGAACACCTAACCCACCAACAGTATTTCTCCCAATGGGGGCTGGACTTTTGTCCCCATAAAGAACAGTGGGTCCTC
>NW_013959971.1:0-854 GCF_001266775.1 Austrofundulus limnaeus
GCTATGCCTATGTCTCCTGGTGACCTTCAGGAAGCTGCTTGCTGCTCCACTTGGATGCATCTCCCATACATGATTGGTCAAATTCAAAGAGCCAATGGCTACAAACAGTGTTGACCATACACAGTGCTTTCATTGTACTAATTATGTGACCTCATTATATATTTATCTTTTTTTCTTCTTATTTCCTCGTTTTTATGTAACAAATTTATGGCCATTTACTTCATAAACATACTGGTATATTTTGCTGTGGTTTCGGTGCATGCTGCATTTACTTTAAGCTGTTCTTTTGTTCTGTAACAGCAGCATCATGTTCACTGTTTGACACTCTTCCAAAGCTCGGGATACTCCAACACGAATCAAAAGCAGCTTCCTGTGTGGCCACTGGCCACGGTGCGTTACCAGCTGATGGGATTCTCCGACTCCCTGAAAGGCCTTTTTATTGGGCAGAAAATGTGATGAGCACCAGAAAGAGAGCGGAAGATGGGTCAAAAGGATGTTTTGGATGGGAAAAATAAATGTGAGAGGAGGAGAGAAAAGGTCATGACACTTTTCATCGACTGAATCTTTAGAGGACTGAGTTGTGAGCAGATGAAGGTTGCCAGGTCTGACATCATATTGGATTGAATGGAGGCCAGGTAGAAATGCCAACCGGGGCAGATTTTGCAGCAAACAGTCAAGTGTGTGAGCCAGTTTGTCTGTGAGAAGGGGTCATCAGTGGGCCATGCTCTACCGGGAAGTGTAATTACATAAACCTTAGCAGATCAACTATAGATGAAAGCAGTTTTGTAAATCCAAGAATGGTAATATATAGAATATTGTACAACCCCAATTCTAATGATGTTAGAACGTTATGT
>NW_013959972.1:0-688 GCF_001266775.1 Austrofundulus limnaeus
GTGATTCATCTACAGAGAGCTACAGTATCATTTGAAATATCTCCAGCTCATGATCCTGAAACAAGGTACAGCATCCACCATGCCTTCACTGCGGATGTATTGAGCCTTTCAGAGCACAGTTATCCTGTAAAATCACTCATGCGCAAATACTCCCATCTGCAAGGACTTCCAATTCCACTAGTGGACAAATTGCAGCCCTTACTTCTCATTGGGTCTGATTTCCCAGGATGGATAAATGTGATGTTTCTTCCAAGAGCTGAGTTGAAAAGGTCCATGGTGACACAATTGTGAAGCCTTACAATGTGTCGAGATGACACAGACAATAGATCTTATCTCTGCAAAGCTACACAAACAGCTGAGAAGCTCAAACAAACTTTAACTGGAGATACTTGTCAAATACAGTTCCTGCATCTGATCCCTTGTGTCAAAACTTTTTAATGAGGCACTGCAACACATGAACATTGCTTTTACAGGCAGGAGGGCAAAAAAGCAAACAAAATTTAACATTTATCTTAACTAAATATTGCATTTTTATCAAGCAAATAAAAATGATCAAACAATTTTCTTCTTTATTCATGGAATAAGAAAGTTTTTGTCTCAGAAAGTAATAAGCAACTGTCATATTCCTTGAGATGTACTGTAAATTGTTCCTTTATAAATGTAAATGTCAAAACACACACAAAAAAGT
>NW_013959973.1:0-361 GCF_001266775.1 Austrofundulus limnaeus
GTCTTCTCCCGACACAGAGTGTTGGTCTGTGTAAAAAATGAATGTGGGGATATCGATCCATTGTGCCTCGGAAAATGTATAGTGAAGTCTCAATGTGGCATGGACAACCATTACTTTGACATCATCCAACTCCTGGTGAACAGTTGTCACAGCTTTTAACTGCTTTCTTACAACAATCTGTTAGTTTTTCCATCACACAATCACAATGAAGAGTGGAGACTAATTGGTTTAAAAGTGAAATTCACACTTATTTGTAAAAACAACAATTAAGAAAAACATTTCCCCAGCCTGGCATCCACCAGGATCAGACCTATTGCGTCCCCAGCAGGTCCATGGTAGATAACATCTACCTGATTCGGGA
>NW_013959973.1:1361-1854 GCF_001266775.1 Austrofundulus limnaeus
ATTATGACTTTATTCTTGTAATTTAAAAAAATAAAATCTTGTTGTGTGACCCTAATACTTAACATATAGTAAACATATTCAAAATAAACCAACGAAACAAACAAAACAAACAATCTGGTCATAATCCTACATTTGTGCATGAATACTAAGCTCAGCTTTACAAAAGAAACCAATAGTGGACATTTCACCTGATTTAGGGAAAATTTTTAATCCCACTATCCTCCCCACTGATATTATTTTACAGCCATCATCATAAGATCATAACGACAGCCTCTGATTACATCTGCACTTTATTATACTGCACATTTTCTTAATCATGTTGTGGGACGTTTTCATGGCAGCAGCCACTGTGTGTTTGTGGATTAGCTCTGCTCTTCTGAACTCTTCTGATCTCAATCCAGGAAATATTTGTGTTTCGTCATGAGCCATCTGCTGTGAGGAACTCCCATTAAAAATCCCTACCTCACACACACACACACACACACACACACAC
>NW_013959974.1:0-710 GCF_001266775.1 Austrofundulus limnaeus
ACTTACAGGACAACTAACAGGACAACACTTACACTACGACTAACAGGACAACACTTACACTACAACTAACAGGACAACACTTACACTACGACTAACAGGACAACACTTACAGGACAACACTTACACTACAACTAACAGGACAACTAACAGGACAACACTTACACTACGACTAACAGGACAACACTTACACTACAACTAACAGGACAACACTTACAGGACAACTAACAGGACAACTAACAGGACAACACTTACACTACGACTAACAGGACAACACTTACACAACTAACAGGACAACACTTACACTACGACTAACAGGACAACACTTACACAACTAACAGGACAACACTTACACTACGACTAACAGGACAACACTTACACAACTAACAGGACAACACTTACACAACTAACAGGACAACACTTACACTACGACTAACAGGACAACACTTACACAACTAACAGGACAACACTTACACTACAACAGGACAACACTTACACTACGACTAACAGGACAACACTTACACTACAACTAACAGGACAATACTTACACTACGACTAACAGGACAACACTTACACAACTAACAGGACAACACTTACACTACGACTAACAGGACAACACTTACACTACAACTAACAGGACAACACTTACACTACAACTAAAAGGACAACACTTACACTACAACTAACAGGACAACACTTACACTACAACTAAC
>NW_013959975.1:0-493 GCF_001266775.1 Austrofundulus limnaeus
TACACAGGTGTGATGTGTACACAGGTATATGTACACAAGTATATGTACACAGGTGTATGTAAATAGGTGTGATGTGTACACACATATATGTACACAGGTGTATGTACACAGGTGTATGTACACAGGTGTGATGTGTACACAGGTATATGTACACAAGTATATGTACACAGGTGTATGTACACAGGTGTGATGTGTACACAGGTATATGTACACAAGTATATGTACACAGGTATATGTACACAGGTGTGATGTGTACACAGGTATATGTACACAAGTATACGTACACAGGTGTATGTACACAGGTGTGATGTGTACACAGGTATATGTACACAGGTATATGTACACAGGTATATGTACACAAGTATATGTACACAGGTATATGTACACAGGTATATGTACACAGGTGTATGTACACAGGTGTATGTACAGGTATATGTACACAGGTATATGTACACAGGTGTATGTACAGGTATATGTACACAGGTATATGTAC
>NW_013959975.1:1493-1854 GCF_001266775.1 Austrofundulus limnaeus
ATATGTACACAGGTGTATGTACAGGTATATGTACACAGGTATATGTACACAGGTGTATGTACAGGTATATGTACACAGGTATATGTACACAGGTGTATGTACACAGGTGTATGTACAGGTATATGTACACAGGTGTATGTACAGGTATATGTACACAGGGGTATGTACACAGGTGTATGTACACAGGTATATGTACACAGGTATATGTACACAGGTATATGTACAGGTATATGTTCACAGGTGTATGTACACAGGTGTATGTACACAGGTATATGTACACAGGTATATGTACACAGGTATATGTACAGGTATATGTACACAGGTGTATGTACACAGGTGTATGTACACAGGTATATGTACA
>NW_013959976.1:0-582 GCF_001266775.1 Austrofundulus limnaeus
GGCACAGAGAGGAACAGGGGGACTTGGAGGTTCTGGACCTCCTCCAGCGGCCCGTTGACCCAAGCACCATTTGCATGTTAAATGGTGTCAATCTGCATTGATTGCGGGCCAGATGAAATGCAGCGGGCTTCAATAGAACCGGTGCTTTACAAGAACCTCCTCACTGCTACATCCAGCCTATTGGATTCAGATTAACAGGCTGAGTCTGGTGCACACTGAGCAACTTATCTTTAATTAAAATCACATCCTGCTCTGGACCAACAGGACCGGACCTTTCTGCAGTGGGTTTCATATGGACTCAGTGGTATTTTACCTGGATACCATCTCTTCCACAACTCTTGGTATAAAATTAGGATTTCTTTGGTTTTTGTGTTTTTGTAGAGCCCAGTTTGACAAAATTAAATATTAAGAACTATCTGTCGCTCATGACTTTAAAAAGTGGCAATTAAGGTTTTATTAAGAATTAACTACCCAATGAGAAATGTGAATTTTAAGTGATGTCTCCACGTGCACAGAACTAAAGAGCAGAAATCTGAGTAACTTTCAGACTTTTTCAGTTTCAGCACTGACGCAAATAAATAA
>NW_013959976.1:1582-1853 GCF_001266775.1 Austrofundulus limnaeus
CTATTGCTCTGGTGTTTAGGGCCTGTTCATGTACAGATAAGTGCCTCTGTGCTGTCCTCGAGTCCAGCTTTTTCCAGCCATTGGTAGGATTTCCTGATATCAGCCACTTCGGTTATTTGTCGGTGGTACATTCCATGTAGGGGCTTGTCCTCCCATGATTGTACCTCTAGCACCTCGTGTTCTGTTCCCCATTGCCTGAGACATTCACTGAGCAAATCGTCCGTTGAGGCTTTGTCCTTGATGTATTTATGGATCTTGGATTGGATATATA
>NW_013959977.1:0-438 GCF_001266775.1 Austrofundulus limnaeus
GGTCCGAGTGGGCCGTGCCTTCGTTGTCGAGGCAGCTTGCCTGAGCTGTGGGGTTGTGGCAGATGTACAGAGAGATGGCCCCATTCAAAGTCAATGGGAAAAATAAATGCTTAAAAATTGAAATGGCTAAAAAGTATAAAAATTAAAGAAACTATAAGTCATTGCCAAAATGGTAAGAATGAACAGAACATTTTGATATATGTATTGTAGAAACAGCACAAAAATTGTGGAAGGAGATAGGGCCAGTCTTCTTACTGCCTGCACCACTCACTCTTCTATTGGAAAGCTTCATTTTAAAACTTGTCTTTTATTTTTGGGCATCAGGGCATTTTGATGGTCCAAGGACTGGGAGGAAAACCTACACGTTTGGGATGAATTGTAGAACCAGGCATGAGTCAAAGTTTTTCACTACATCATCTGACCCGAACACTGCTGTAG
>NW_013959977.1:1438-1853 GCF_001266775.1 Austrofundulus limnaeus
CTCTTCAGGACTTCAGTTTTGCACAAGTCTTAGAGTGGGGCTGCAGGGATTTACTCAAACTACAGCAGTGTTCGGGTCAGATGATGTAGTGAAAAACTTTGACTCATGCCTGGTTCTACAATTCATCCCAAACGTGCAGGTTTTCTTCCCAGTCCTTGGACCATCAAAATGCCCTGATGCCCAAAAATAAAAGACAAGTTTTAAAAAGAAGCTTTCCAACAGAAGAGTGAGTGGTGCAGGCAGTAAGAAGACCGGCCCTATCTCCTTCCGCAATTTTTGAGCTGTTTCTACAATACATATATCAAAATGTTCTGTTCATTCTTACCATTCTGGCAATGACTTATAGTTTCTTTAATTTTTATACTTTTTTAGCCATTTCAATTTTTAAGCATTTATTTTTCCCATTGACTTTGAA
>NW_013959978.1:0-399 GCF_001266775.1 Austrofundulus limnaeus
GTGTATACCTACATATGTGGGGACCGTGTGTGTGTATGTGTGTGTGTTCCTCTTTTCGACTGGCACATGTGTAGCTGGTACATCTTGTGTACATTTTTGGCAGATTGCCAGGTCGGTACCTAAATGAGACTTTTTGTTTTGTCCATAACGGATGTCTAGGTCAAAACTTTGCAGAGCCATGAGCCAGGTGGCGATGCGTGAGTTAGTCACGACGCCATCTCTCAGGCGCTGACTATTTAGAAAAGTCACTGGCTGATGTTCTGTTTCAACAATGATCTTTTGTCCTCCAATGTAATTGGAGAAATATTTCACTGCCCAGACTGTGGACAGCAGAGCTTTCTCACAATCAGAGTATTTAAGCTCGGGGCCTGCCATAGTCTTACTGGCGTAGGCCACCAC
>NW_013959978.1:1399-1853 GCF_001266775.1 Austrofundulus limnaeus
GTCCTAATCTTCATGGAGTAATTCATTACATGTCAGAGCCTGAGTCCAAGAGAGCCTGCACTTTGACCTCACCCTCTAGGATGAAGGTCGCATGAAACTTTTTAGCAAAACCTTTACCAGTGAGATCACAAAGAAAGCTCAGGTCTTCAGGTTTTGGTTTAACTCGAACCTTTCTGTTATGAGGGTGAGTTTCCACATTTTCATGGTCTGTGTGAACCATTAAAACAGTGTTATGCAGATCAGAGCTCACCCCCCTTTTTAACAAGGAGGAGGAGTCATTAGAAGGTGTTTCACTTGGTGGGTCAGTCTTTTTCAAGTCTGTCTGGACCAAGTCAATCACACTTACATCAGGTTTGTCATCATGACCACTGTTTTTCTTCTTCGCCATTTTCTCTAATAAATGACGCAAGTTCTCCATTTCCTCTGAGGTTAGATCAGAGGAACTGTTTTCTTT
>NW_013959979.1:0-385 GCF_001266775.1 Austrofundulus limnaeus
GCTCCACAACCGCAAGAAATATATCAAGTACCAGGAAATAGTGCAAATCAAACAGACGACCATAAAAACATTCATTCAATAAAGCCAAAAACACAACATGAATAAATCTTAAGGACAAATAGAGCATCATTAGATGTCAGAGAAAAAAAAAAATCGTTGAAGATCAAAACATGTCAAAATTTAAAAAACCTAAAAGTCCAAGGTTAGACAAGGTATCCTTGATAAGTTCTGCCTCCCGTCGAATACTTGATTTTGCGCTCCGACTATGTACCATCAGAATCTCGTCTCAGATAGTGTGTTACTTAATAACAAGTTGTCAGTAAATGAACCTTAAGTAAAGCAAATTAGGACAAGACAGATCAACAATTAAAATCAGTTGTAATGA
>NW_013959979.1:1385-1853 GCF_001266775.1 Austrofundulus limnaeus
ATCATATTTGCTTTTTTGCCCATAACTGATCCGGGACCTGAGATAGCCAGTCATCAATGGAGCCAGACTCATTTATCGCCAAAGCGGTTAAACAGGTACTGGTTACCGGCAACTGGCACACAGAACGGAAACAGTCAAGAGAGAGCTCACACTTTGCTCTGTGAACTTTCAGAGATGGGGAGAATTCAACTCCAGGTGTTGCAGGAGCCCAATCATCTGTGCTCAGGCAGCACAGCACAAACGATCCCAGCTCTTCCCACGTGTCAGTTTTAGCTTTAGCCAGAGCAATGTGGGGAACTGATCCAGGAACCATAAAAAACTCACTCTGTGCCTCATTCAGTTTCACAGAGACAGCGCATCGTTCTGGGCCCCAAAACATAAAATCTGTGCACAGGAAGTCTTCAAAAAAAATCAACAAAGCTCTCAGCAAAAGGATCTTTTAGAGATGTTGTTCTAAAAGCTTTACAG
>NW_013959980.1:0-853 GCF_001266775.1 Austrofundulus limnaeus
CTCTACTATGGCTGAATGTGTATATTTGCATGTTGCAATACACGTGTGACACAGTGTGTACATTTTTTCTTTTGTTTTTCATTTTAACTTCTTATTGCGTATTGTATTTTTGTCCTGACAACAGGGGCCTCATTTCTTCCATTTATCATAATATTCATTTAGTATGACTAAACAAATCCTTGAATTCTTCATTTAATTTCATTATTTTGCACAAAATGTAACTGACTCAAATGTTTAGAGCATTTTAAGGTACTGATTTATATAAAAAAGGGGCAATGCATTTTCAAAAACTTTAAACAAATAGGGCAAATCAAGCCAGTC
The DNA here is from genome assembly GCF_001266775.1 of Austrofundulus limnaeus. Taxonomy (NCBI): domain Eukaryota; kingdom Metazoa; phylum Chordata; class Actinopteri; order Cyprinodontiformes; family Rivulidae; genus Austrofundulus; species Austrofundulus limnaeus. The sequence continues at coordinate 322 of NW_013959980.1, forward strand.
TAACTTTTTCCTCTTTCTCCCACACACTGGTCAGCAGAACCTCCCTCTGTTCGTTTACCCTGATTTTAAACTGAAGGGATATTTCAAGCTCGAACTGCTCCAGTGATGAGAAAGTTTAGTGTTGCAGCTCTTACAGATAACTTTACTTCCTCTCAGCCCACAATTGGGAAAAGCCTTTAAAAAATGCCCTGAAGAATCTGGCTGCTTCAGGCATGTTTCCTCCCTGGCTGTCTGCAGCTCGGGTTCATGTGAGAGGCTGCACGCTCAACAACAAAGGCTCTCATTGGATGAGACGTGCGATGAAGGCTATCTAAAATCAATAATGATCAAGATCCCGCCTCCCTGCTGTGACCAATGGGTTTATGTGAGTCTGTGTCTTCATATGCAGCCCAGAGAACAGAGATCAGATAGAGAACTATAAAGAAACTGTGTTAACTCGCATTAAAGAATTATTGCTGTTAATTGTTGGCTGCCCAGCACTAATACATAAACATACACACACACACACACACACACACACACACACACACAC
>NW_013959981.1:0-853 GCF_001266775.1 Austrofundulus limnaeus
TCTCTCTCTCTCTCTCTCTCTCTCTCTATCTCTTCTTCTTCTTCTTCTTCTTCTTTTTCTACGACCACTGCTGGCATCGGTGAGAAGCCTCTGAGATTTGCTTCACTCACAGTACGAGAGAAAGAAAGCAAAGTGAAGTCCCATTATTTCTTTTCCCCTTTATTATTTTTTTTATCATTTATATTTTTTTTTGTCAGCTGCATTTATATATTCATGCAGTGTGACTTATTCACACTCTGACATATAGTCTTATAGCAGATTTCCTCAGATTCCCTCAGGAGATCCTCAGACTTGCCATCACTCATCTCCTACAGTCACTTTTCTCCAAACTTTTTCATATTTTAATTAGATTTCAGCAGCAGCCAACATCTGTTTTTGTCTAAAATAGCCAGATGGTGCAGTCATGAATAGCACTTCCAACTAGTCAGTACAAAACTCACATTTTTATTTTTATTTGTTGATTTATTTTTACTGTCTGCATTTAGGCAACAGCAATATGGGATTAGGATAAATAGTAAAAGCTACTAATTTAAGGCTAGACTACAAGTATTGTCAGGTTACTGTCACAATTATACTTTTTATTATTGCCTTGTTGATAATTATCGCTTTCAGGCAGCATTCAGTCAGTAAAACTACTTATCTGTCTGTAGATAAGTGATAGATTTCCAAAATATGTTTAATCCAAAGCATATACTTTTTTTACACTCTGATTGCTGACTCAGCAGGGATTAGATTTGAGGTTTTAGTTAATCCCAGTAACACCCCACCTATCTGCCAGTTAAGGGGGTTTAAGGGGACATTTGAGCTAAGATTGCTGTTAGTCTCTACACTCCCAAGTGACTTGGTGTTGAGG
>NW_013959982.1:0-268 GCF_001266775.1 Austrofundulus limnaeus
TAATTATAATGACTTTAGCCTTGCTGAAAACCATACCCATTTACATATTTAAATTTATACATATACACATAAACATACCCCTACCTGCATATCCATATACTTTCATATATATACCGACTGCGCCAGAGTGGATCCAGGCATGGACACAGAGGCCCGTGTCCCTAGGGCACCCCCCCCAGGCCAAGGCCCGGCAGGGCCAGAGGGACCCAAGCCCTCCCGGGCAGCCACCGGGCCGAGCCGGCACACGCCCTAGCAGCCAGCCCCGGAC
>NW_013959982.1:1268-1853 GCF_001266775.1 Austrofundulus limnaeus
ACCTCTGACCTCTGACCTATCAGATCTGACCTATCAGAGCTGACCTATCAGATCTGACCTATCAGATCTGACCTATCAGAGCTGACCTATCAGAGCTGACCTATCAGATCTGACCTATCAGAGCTGACCTATCAGATCTGACCTATCAGATCTGACCTATCAGAGCTGACCTATCAGAGCTGACCTATCAGATCTGACCTATCAGAGCTGACCTATCAGATCTGACCTATCAGAGCTGACCTATCAGAGCTGACCTATCAGAGCTGACCTATCAGATCTGACCTATCAGATCTGACCTATCAGAGCTGACCTCTGACCTATCAGAGCTGACCTATCAGAGCTGACCTATCAGAGCTGACCTCTGACCTATCAGAGCTGACCTATCAGAGCTGACCTATCAGAGCTGACCTATCAGATCTGACCTATCAGAGCTGACCTCTGACCTATCAGAGCTGACCTATCAGAGCTGACCTATCAGATCTGACCTATCAGATCTGACCTATCAGAGCTGACCTATCAGATCTGACCTATCAGATCTGACCTATCAGATCAGAACTTTTCTTCACCAACACACCTGTTCTGCAG
>NW_013959983.1:0-853 GCF_001266775.1 Austrofundulus limnaeus
TGTTACTAATTTTATTTTGTCATACAAGGTTCAAAGATGGCCTTAAGACCTTGGGCATTTATTCGGCAATGCTGGAAAACAAGGAGTACTTCTTGGATGTCATGTGTCATCAGAACAACCCAACAACAGCAGAACAAATCAAAGAAGCCTTCAGACCAGTGCTACACCCCCCTGGTTCCAACAAGCGTTCCACTGAGAACCTAATCCTCTGTCTGTGGGAAAACTTCATCTTTGACGCAGAGGGTATGGGAAAAATAGGTGATGAAAACACAAACTGGTTAAATGTTCCAGTGATTTTGTTTTGAAATGGAAAATTACTAGAAAAACAAACCTGGAAAGTGATCACTAACATGTTTTAAACATTTTTTTAACTTTACTTTCAAATGTATTACATTTATAATGCCACCTTACCAGAGGCAAGGGCAACCTACAGTTGATATGAATTCTTAAATTTAAACTACATTTCTGTTCCTCTAAATATTTTTTTATGTGCTTTATGTTTTTTAGATGAACATTCAGGCACCTCATTGGAGAAGATCCTGTTTTTCTCCACAGGGTTGAAATCCTTTCCTCCACTTGGTCTAAAGCCCACTCCAACTCTGTGCTTTTTGCATGATCCTGAGGATAGTGGAGAGCTGTCCAAATTCCCAAAAGCGAACACGTGCACAAACCAGCTGTTTCTCCCGACAATCCATACAACATATCAAGACTTCAAAAGCCACATGGTTTTTGGTGTTTGTGCAAGTGCAGGGTTTGGACTACCATAGTTGAGTGTGCAGGGTTTGGACTACCATAGTTGAGTTTGACTGTTGTTACAATGTTAGGTATTTTATCAATGCCATTTTAAAGTTTG
>NW_013959984.1:0-402 GCF_001266775.1 Austrofundulus limnaeus
CTTTAGAGGATTTACCTGTACTCTGTCTGAAAAACCGTGAAAAAAAGAGCATCTTTTTAAACTTCAATTTCTGGTTCTCAGGCTGTATTTCTTGACCGAGTCTGTCCTGGCCTGAAGTGTCAGGATTAGTTTGGACGGTAGTAAACCGGCTCCACAATCGTGGAAAAAAGAGCATCTTTTTAAACTTCAATTTCTGGTTCTCAGACTGTGTTTCTTGACAGAGTCTGTCCTGGCCTGAAGTGTCAGGATTAGTTTGGACGGTAGCGATCTCACTCGGACTCATATTTCAACTGGTGTCTTGTTGTGTTGAAAGAAATAGTTTGTTTTTATATATTTTCTATTTAAAAAATTGTCAAATGAATTGAATTCTCTAGGGTTCTGTGATTCACAAGAGGTCTACTC
>NW_013959984.1:1402-1853 GCF_001266775.1 Austrofundulus limnaeus
ACTTTGGACACCTCTGACTTAGAATATGTGTTCTAAATGACTGGCAGCTACCATACACACAAAATTCACTGAAGTGTTGTTATTTTTGGTTGAATAGGTCGAATAACAATTCATGAAGTAAATCAGCTTTTGGAGTCAGTCTATTTCAAGCTGGCTGCAACAGCTAATCAGCATTAGCCAAAATAAAATCACCAGAACTCTGTCAGTTTTGCAAACGCTGAGCTCGAATTTGACTTGGTAACTGTTGACATCCATTCACAACACAGAATCTGAGTCTGACATATCACAATATTAAGAGATCAGCATTAAAGGCAGCGGGTGACATGCATTTCTTCCAGTAATGCTAGGCCTTTAAGGTGCATCTCCAGTGCTCACTAGATAAAAAGTCAAGATCATTGATCACTTTTGAAATAAAACAAAAATACAAAATAAAAACAACCTTGTTTTGGAT
>NW_013959985.1:0-507 GCF_001266775.1 Austrofundulus limnaeus
AGGTGTTAACAGTGAAGTTATTAACAGTGAGGTGTTAACAGTGAGGTGTTAACAATGAGGAGTTTGCAGTGAAGTTAACTGTGAGTTGTTAACAGTGAGGTGTTAACTGTGAAGTTATTAACAGTGAGGTGTTAACAGTGAGGTGTTAACAGTGAGGTGTTTGCAGTGAAGTTAACTGTGAGGTGTTAACAGTGAGATGTTAACAGTGAAGTTGATAACAGTGAGGTGTTAAGAGTGAAGGTGTTAACAGTGAAGTTATTAACAGTGAGGTGTTAACAGTGAGGTGTTTGCAGTGAGGTGTTTGCAGTGAAGTTGTTAATAGTGAATGTGTTAACAGTGAGGTGTTAACTGTGAAAGTGTTAACTGTGAAGGTGTTAACAGTGAGGTGTTAACTGTGAAGTTGTTAACAGTGAGGTGTTAACAGTGAAGGTGTTAACAGTGAAGGTGTTAACAGTGAAGGTGTTAACAGTGAAGGTGTTAACAGTGAGGTGTATGCAGTGTTAACAG
>NW_013959985.1:1507-1853 GCF_001266775.1 Austrofundulus limnaeus
TGTGAGGTGTTAACAGTGAGATGTTAACAGTGAAGTTGATAACAGTGAGGTGTTAAGAGTGAAGGTGTTAACAGTGAAGTTATTAACAGTGAGGTGTTAACAGTGAGGTGTTTGCAGTGAAGTTAAATGTGAGGTGTTAACAGTGAGGTGTTAACAATGAAGGTGTTAACAGTGAAGGTGTTAACAGTGAAGGTGTTAACAGTGAGGTGTATGCAGTGTTAACAGTGAGGTGTTTGCAGTGAAGTTAACTGTGAGATGTTAACAGTGAAGGTGTTAACAGTGAAGTTGTTAACAGTGAGGTGTTAACAGTGAGGTGTTAACAGTGAAGGTGTTAACAGTGAGGTGT
>NW_013959986.1:0-505 GCF_001266775.1 Austrofundulus limnaeus
TTGCACAGTAAAAACCACAGATCTTGTGTTTTTGCACAGTAAAAACCACAGATCTTGTGTTTTTGCACAGTAAAAACCACAGATCTTGTGTTTTTGCACAGTTAAAACCACAGATCTTGTGTTTTTGCACAGTTAAAACCACAGATCTTGTGTTTTTGCACAGTTAAAACCACAGATCTTGTGTTTTTGCACAGTAAAAACCACAGATCTTGTGCTTTTGCACAGTAAAAACCACAGATCTTGTGTTTTTGCACAGTTAAAACCACAGATCTTGTGTTTTTGCACAGTTAAAACCACAGATCTTGTGTTTTTGCACAGTAAAAACCACAGATTTTGTGCTTCTGCACAGTAAAAACCACAGATCTTGTGTTTTTGCACAATAAAAACCACAGATCTTGTGTTTTTGCACAGTAAAAACCACAGATCTTGTGTTTTTGCACAGTTAAAACCACAGATCTTGTGTTTTTGCACAGTAAAAACCACAGATCTTGTGTTTTTGCACAGT
>NW_013959986.1:1505-1853 GCF_001266775.1 Austrofundulus limnaeus
ACACAACATGGGTGTACAGAGTGACACAACATGGGTGTACAGAGTGACACAACATGGGTGTACAGAGTGACACAACATGGGTGTACAGAGTGACGCAACATGGGTGTACGGAGTGACGCAACATGGGTGTACGGAGTGACGCAACATGGGTGTATGGAGTGATAAGTTGGTGTACGGAGTGACATGGGTGTACGGAGTGACGCAACATGGGTGTACGGAGTGATAAATTGGTGTACGGAGTGACATGGGTGTATGGAGTGACGCAACATGGGTGTATGGAGTGACGCAACATGGGTGTACGGAGTGATGCAACATGGGTGCACGGAGTAGGGTTGCCACAAACGATTA
>NW_013959987.1:0-852 GCF_001266775.1 Austrofundulus limnaeus
GTGGAATCGAACCACCAACTCTCTGATTGGAGGACTCCCCTAAACCCTGAGCCACGGCCCCACACCATAACTGTGAAAATGTGAGGTGTGTTTGTGGCAGGTTGTCTTCACCGTTCATGTAAAGTGATTAGTTTGTAACAAAGACCTGACTTATTGTCCACAGATGTTTAATGTGATGAGCTCAGAGCTCTACAGACTCACAACTTGTGACTGCAGCTGTATGAACATCAGGATACCTGGAAGCAGACATGTACCTGTGCTGTGTCCACCCACAGGTCAGTCTGCAGAAGACCTCGACCTGGATGAAGGACAAAGTGTCCAGCCTGATGAAAGGCCTGAGCGAGCAGCAGCAGGCCGTGGAGCTCTTCATCTCCCAGCAGAGGGAGGTGTCCCTCACAGAGGCCCAGGCCCGGCTCAGCCAGCTCCAGGATCGCTCACAGATCCTGCAGGCCAGTCGGGACCAGATAGCAGCTGTACGCAGTCTACCAGACCTGGACCTGATCAGGGTTAGTACCTGTGCCATCCTGCTGTCCTTCATTAGGTCCACCTGGTTACTTTATACTGGAGCTGTAATATACTGTAATATACTGAAAGTAATGTACTGAAAGTAATATACTGAAAGTAATATACTGAAAGTAATATACTGTAAGAAATATACTGTAATATACTGAAAGTAATATACTGAAAGTAATATACTGAAAGTAATATACTGAAAGTAATATACTGTAAGAAATATACTGAAAGTAATATACTGTAAGAAATATACTGAAAGTAATATACTGTAAGTAATATACTGAAAGTAATATACTGTAGCTGTAATATACTGTAATATACTGAAAGTAATATACTGTA
>NW_013959988.1:0-404 GCF_001266775.1 Austrofundulus limnaeus
GTTGTGCGTCGCCGCTCCCCTTCGCCTTATTTATTGAACCCATGAGTCAACTGATCAGGCAGAGGTCAGATATAAAAGGAGTTACAACGACATCTGGGGAGCAAAAACTGTCCTTGTTCGCTGACGATTCATTGATAAGTATAACGCAGCCCACACAGACGATCCCAAAACTGAGGAAGTTGCTCGAAGAGTTTAGTTTAATCTCTGTTTACAAAATTAATATAAATAAAACTCAAGTATTAACATTTAACTATGATCCACCATCTTCAATTAAAACTATGTACAACTGGAACTGGGAGGCCGAATCTATAAAATATTTGGGTGTTTCCCTATCGAGGGACTTCTCAAAACTGTTTGAGATAAATTATGGCTCACTAAATTTGAAAATAAAATCAGATTTACAT
>NW_013959988.1:1404-1852 GCF_001266775.1 Austrofundulus limnaeus
GCGCATACACACTGCCCCGCTTTTGACTCCGTTAGCTACATTACGAAAAGTAAAAATAAATTTAAAATATGTATCCAGACGTTATTTAGTGGCTGCAGTTTGCAACAGTAGATTATGCCTCCTTATTTCTGTCTGCCTCCTTTGTAGGACGAGAGAAGAGAAAGGCATGAAGGCAGATGCAGTCACACTGCTGCCACTATGTTAAAAGTATTATTAAATAAAAACAGAAGAAGAATATGGGTTTGATTTATGCAATAAAAAGTAAGAGTTAAAAAATACATTTAACTCTAAAGAAAATCTCAAGTTACACACAGTGAGTCCACAGGCGCCAGTGGTTCTGAAGACTAACCCGCGCTCTGCTGTCACACTGTTGGAATAATAAGCAACATTTCAGCCAAAGTTTTAAAAATAAAAAAAAACATTTCTCCAGTCAAAGTGGTCAGAAGAC
>NW_013959989.1:0-852 GCF_001266775.1 Austrofundulus limnaeus
CATTAATACATATGTATATATATGTATATATGTGTCATTGATTTTCTTCTACACAGTTTTTTGTTCTGTTTTAATCTATACAAGTTGCAAAACAGATCCAAACTTCACAATATATTTGCAAATCCAAGTAGGGATGAAGAGTAAAATAAAAAGTGACATCATTGTGTTTCCATACAATAACAAAATCTGTGCTTTGCATATATCACATGTAAACATCCTGTCACAGTATAACATTTTAGACAAATTGAACATTTTGTCAAACATTAAAAATGTCTACAGTGAAGATGGAATAAAATAATCGACAGGAATTGTTTTGGATGTGTGCATGCTGTAAATACAAGTTTGAGTAGTTTAGTCAAAACTAATTTTTCACAAGTCGGCTAAAACGTTACAGTGCGACAAAAGTGGACCTGAGACTTTCTGGTCCCAAGTCAGCAGCCCGACCACTGCTCCACAGCTCCGTGAGTAGAACAATAAAACAAGAACGAGACGACGAGTCTCTAAAAACCAACAGTAACACATGATTTCTTTTTGTGTCCCCTGAAACTTTTTTTAAAAGCAAAACTTTAATGCAGCTTTAATAATTATTATGACGTTAATGCTGATAATTTAGGACCGTTCATTGTTTCACAACATGAGTCAGCAAAGTTTCAGCATCACATGATATGCATTTCAGCTCATGTATTAAACAAACAAACAAAAATTTTTAATTGTAATAAAAAAATATTCTAAGGACAATTTAATGAAAACACATTTAAAGCTACATTTTAAAGTAGATGAAGTCCTAGTCATTTACATACAGTACAACAAGCAATTTGTCATAAAATAATGAAACTGAGACCATATGAATAA
>NW_013959990.1:0-851 GCF_001266775.1 Austrofundulus limnaeus
TGTACAGACAGTTACCTATTCACACACACACCGATGGTGGTAAGCTACACTGTAGCCACAGCTGCCCTGGGCCGAAACTGACAGAGGCAGGCTGCCATGCAACCATCAGCAAGGTGGGTGAAGTGTCTTGCCCAAAGACCAAGGATCGTATTTCTGGAACAGATTGGGCAATGACAGTCTCCAATGGTAAAGAGTTCTGCGCTCTAGAGTGAACTGGAATTGACTCAACACGACAACGCCCGTGAGTGATGAAAGTTTATTCATCAAAAACTATAAAAGATTTATCTTGCACATTGAAAAACGTATACACGTAACATTTAATTTCAATTTGTTATTTGATTTTTATATTTTTTGTGTCCCAAAAAGTAGTGGAAGAGGAGGCGCCCTAGTGCCCTCTATTGACCAGCCGCCACTGATTATGGAGGCAGTAAACTGGTGTCTCTCTTGCGTTCACTTTGAAGCAACACGTGCTGGAGAAAAAGGACGTGCAAATATTTTGGAGTGCAAGAAACCTGTTTCTCATGAGAATAGCTGAACAGAAGAGGAAGAAGTTGCAAATGATGGAAAGGGCAAGAAAAAAGGTAAATGTGTGGCAAAGAAGTTGCAGAGAACACTCACACACTTGAATATACATACACACAGAGCCAAAGACAGGGAGAGGGGAAAATTGGCACTAAAGTTGAGGCCTGCTGTCCTCAGTGGCTGTGTTTGGTGCTTAATGAGGCAAAGGGATGTAAAAACAGACAGCCATAATGAGACTGCTGATGGACATGCTGCGGCGAAACACACACATGCAAACTGTGCACACAGAGGGGCAGAGAAAAGAAGCAACGCTGCAGAGACATTAGGCA
>NW_013959991.1:0-446 GCF_001266775.1 Austrofundulus limnaeus
GTGGAAGCTTAGGCAAGAACACCTGGCCTATCACTACACGGCTGAACAGGTGTTACCACAAGGGATGAATTAATCACTGTCTCACTGGGGGAAAAAAACAAACCAGTTTTTAGAAGCCCCAGGCGAGAGAAACTGGTTCTAAATTATTTAAAAATGGGTAAAACTAATAGCAAAACGCAACCTAAGGATGAACTTTTGTGCAAGGACTGGAAATATGTTGAAAAATTAGACAGAACAAAGATACGGCATTTAGACACATGGATAAGTAAGTTCTATTTCCAAGGCCAGCTGAACAGTCAGAGACTGATAGAGTTACAAGATAACATTAAAATCGCAACGAAACAAAACAGCAAGCTCATGACTAACCTTGGGTTTGATGACATAGATTTCTGGATGCAAATAGCCTTGAAGAGGGAAAAAGGCACGTCAGCCAAACGGGCCAAGGC
>NW_013959991.1:7399-7628 GCF_001266775.1 Austrofundulus limnaeus
TGGTCGGATTTTTTTGTAAAATGATGGTCGGATTTTTGTTTGTAGAATGATGGTCGGATTTTTTTGTAGAATGATGGTCGGATTTGTTTTGAAGATATGAGACCGTCGTCGAAAAATTTTATCGAAACACACGCTCAACCGAATGATAATCTGTTGTATTGTACACGTGTAACACATCGTGCGACGCGTCGTACGAAGACTGTACAAGAATATCAAATTGTCATACTCT
>NW_013959992.1:0-851 GCF_001266775.1 Austrofundulus limnaeus
GCTCTCCATACTCTTTGTGCCATTAGGATGGCATGACAAATGATTGGGTTAAAAAAGGGCAACGTCCATCCTTTTTCAAAATGTTAAGTCATGCCAAAACACAAACCAAATGGCCAGGTCACAAGACATGACTTGGAATGTGAGGAGTCTGCATTTATTTTGATCCAAATCTTAAATTAAGAGTGTTTAAAAATTAAAGTGCAAAACCTAATGAGTATAATTTGTTGCAAAGTATGGGGCATGAATGAAATTACCCAGGTTAGTGAGAACAAAACCTCCAACGTACAATTATAGACTATTAAAGCATGAAAGAAAAAAACCTTCACGATTTACCAGAATGGTATTAAACTGTATTCCTGTACATATTTATTTGCAATTTCAAGTAGACAAAACTTTAAAAAGTTCTCTAGTACTAAAAGTTATAGAAATCTGGAATAGTAACAAAGGCTACAGCTCTCACATCGTTTTTATCAAGTGTGCTTTTAATACGGGAAACTTTCAGCAATTTCAAAGATAAATGAAGACACAGAGCTGACCATGAACTCTATATCTTTATATAACAAGAATGAACAGATTATAGTGACTAAACATTTACTTTTTGCATTTCTACAGAACTACTGTATAGACCGACATCTTTAAATGCAGAAAACTCTAATAGACTCATTATTTTGTACAGATATTAATTAGACTGTCAAGTTGTACAAAGGTATTTTATCACTCAAATGAATCTCATTTTACTTACAGTCATATGTCAATTTAAAATGGTACTGCCCTAAGTTTATTACCTGCTGCAAAAGGTGATAATGTTTTTGCCTGTGTGTGTGTGTGTGTGTGTGTGTGTGTGTGTGTGT
>NW_013959993.1:0-203 GCF_001266775.1 Austrofundulus limnaeus
AGAGGATGAAGAGTATAAACAGGTGTGTTTAGGAGAGGATGAAGAATATAAACAGGTGTGTTGAGGAGAGGATGAAGAGTATAAACAGGTGTGTTTAGGAGAGGATGAAGAGTATAAACAGGTGTGTTTAGGAGAGGATGAAGAGTATAAACAGGTGTTTTTAGGACAGGATGAAGAGTATAAACAGGTGTGTGGAGGAGAGG
>NW_013959993.1:1203-1851 GCF_001266775.1 Austrofundulus limnaeus
AACAGGTGTGTTTAGGAGAGGATGAAGAGTATAAACAGGTGTGTGGAGGAGAGGATGAAGAGTATAAACAGGTGTGTGGAGGAGAGGATGAAGAGTATAAACAGGTGTGTTTAGGAGAGGATGAAGAGTATAAAAAGGTGTGTTTAGGAGAGGATGAAGAGTATAAACAGGTGTGTGGAGGAGAGGATGAAGAGTATAAACAGGTGTGTTCAGGAGAAGATGAAGAGTATAAACAAGTGTTGAGGACAGGATGAAGAGTATAAACAGGTGTGTTTAGGAGAGGATGAAGAGTATAAACAGGTGTGTTTATGAGAGGATGAAGAGTATAAACAGGTGTTTAACGAGAGGATGAAGAGTATAAACAGGTGTTTTTAGGACAGGATGAAGAGTATAAACAGGTGTGTGGAGGAGAGGGTGAAGAGTATAAACAGGTGTGTGGAGGAGAGGATGAAGAGTATAAACAGGTGTGTTTAGGAGAGGATGAAAAGTATAAACAGGTGTGTTTAGGAGAGGAGGATGAAGAGTATAAACAGGTGTGTTGAGGACAGGATGAAGAGTATAAACAGGTGTGTTTAGGAGAGGATGAAGAGTATAAACAGGTGTGTTTAGGAGAGGATGAAGAGTATAAACAGGTGTTTAACTGTTTTA
>NW_013959994.1:0-566 GCF_001266775.1 Austrofundulus limnaeus
GGTCTGACCTCGGAGCTGCAGCTGCAAGCAGCCGTCCCTCCCTCCCTTTTTCACACACAGAGCTGGAGGAGCAGCCTGTCCCTCCCTCCACTCCTCCTTGTGACAGAGCAGCAGTGTCACACACGCAGTCAAAGGTTTCTTCTATTCTTGTGGGGGCTTTGCATTGACTTCCATTCATTTGCCGGTCATTTCTACAGCCGAACCCAGACTCATTGTACAGCGGCCGCACCCAGCGATCCTCTGCTGCCTCCCTGTCTCTTCTTGACTGTGGCTACTGGCCGCATTCCATTACTGATAAGAAAGCAGCTGCTGCATTTACTCACCTCTGCTGCCAGAAACAAAGAAAAAAAGGAGCTTACAGAGACCCATAAGGCCATGAGCATTTAAAATAAAATAGATAAGAATAGCTTTTAGTTAAAAAAAATAAACTTAACTAAGAAAGTAAAACTTTTGCTAACAAATAATAATAATAATAATAATAATAATAAAATACAACATATAACATAGATTTATTTTATTTTCTAAACATAACTTGATAAACATTACATTGGAGATCACTATACATC
>NW_013959994.1:1566-1851 GCF_001266775.1 Austrofundulus limnaeus
ATAGCTGCGATAATCCCCGATTACTCCGAACAGGGATGGGCTGCATCCATTTCAACATGCTGCATTTGAGAAATGCGACAGAATTTGGCTTTAGAGCTATCCATGGGAAGCTAGCTGCTACGTCTTTGATGGCTTTTCAGAACAGGATAGTGTTGAACATGTTGTTGGTAGAACGGGGAGGCGTCTGCGCTCTGTTTGGAGAGCAGTGTTGCACTTCCATCCCCCAACAGCACCGCTCCTGACGGAAGCCTGACAGGGCCTTGGAAGGTCTGAGGACCCTGAACA
>NW_013959995.1:0-696 GCF_001266775.1 Austrofundulus limnaeus
GTCTCAGGTAGGACAGAGTGTTTCAGGTAGGACAGGGGGTCTCAGGACAGAGTGTTTCAGGACAGAGTGTCTCAGGTAGGACAGAGGGTCTCAGGTAGGACAGAGTGTTTCAGGTAGGACAGAGGGTCTCAGGACAGAGTGTTTCAGGACAGAGTGTCTCAGGTAGGACAGAGTGTTTCAGGTAGGACAGAGGGTCTCAGGACAGAGTGTTTCAGGACAGAGGGTCTCAGGTAGGACAGAGTGTTTCAGGTAGGACAGAGTGTCTCAGGACAGAGTGTTTCAGGTAGGACAGAGGGTCTCAGGTAGGACAGAGTGTTTCAGGACAGAGGGTCTCAGGTAGGACAGAGTGTTTCAGGTAGGACAGAGGGTCTCAGGACAGAGTGTTTCAGGACAGAGTGTCTCAGGTAGGACAGAGTGTTTCAGGTAGGACAGAGGGTCTCAGGACAGAGTGTTTCAGGACAGAGGGTCTCAGGTAGGACAGAGTGTTTCAGGTAGGACAGAGGGTCTCAGGACTGAGTGTTTCAGGACAGGGTGTCTCAGGTAGGACAGAGGGTCTCAGGTAGGACAGAGTGTTTCAGGTAGGACAGGGGGTCTCAGGACAGAGTGTTTCAGGACAGAGTGTCTCAGGTAGGACAGAGGGTCTCAGGTAGGACAGAGTGTTTCAGGTAGGACAGGGGGTCTCAGGTAGGACAGAGT
>NW_013959996.1:0-546 GCF_001266775.1 Austrofundulus limnaeus
AGGTCCAATAAACTGGTCCAGTAAACTGCTCCAGTAAACTGTTCCAGTAAACTGCTCCAGTAAACTGTTCCAGTAAACTGCTCCAGTAAACTGTTCCAGTAAACTGCTCCAGTAAACTGCTCCAGTAAACTGCTCCAGTAAACTGCTCCAGTAAACTGCTCCAGTAAACTGTTCCAGTAAACTGTTCCAGTAAACTGCTCCAGTAAACTGGTCCAGTAAACTGGTCCAGTAAACTGTTCCAGTAAACTGTTCCAGTAAACTGCTCCAGTAAACTGGTCCAGTAAACTGGTCCAGTAAACTGCTCCAGTAAACTGTTCCAGTAAACTGCTCCAGTAAACTGTTCCAGTAAACTGTTCCAGTAAACTGCTCCAGTAAACTGCTCCAGTAAACTGGTCCAGTAAACTGGTCCAGTAAACTGTTCCAGTAAACTGCTCCAGTAAACTGCTCCAGTAAACTGCTCCATTAAACTGCTCCAGTAAACTGCTCCATTAAACTGCTCCAGTAAACTGCTCCATTAAACTGCTCCAGTAAACTGCTCCAGTAAAC
>NW_013959996.1:1546-1851 GCF_001266775.1 Austrofundulus limnaeus
TGCTCCAGTAAACTGGTCCAGTAAACTGCTCCATTAAACTGCTCCATTAAACTGCTCCAGTAAACTGGTCCAGTAAACTGGTCCAGTAAACTGCTCCAGTAAACTGGTCCAGTAAACTGCTCCATTAAACTGCTCCAGTAAACTGGTCCAGTAAACTGGTCCAGTAAACTGCTCCAGTAAACTGGTCCAGTAAACTGCTCCATTAAACTGCTCCAGTAAACTGCTCCAGTAAACTGGTCCAGTAAACTGGTCCAGTAAACTGCTCCAGTAAACTGGTCCAGTAAACTGCTCCATTAAACTGCTCC
>NW_013959997.1:0-466 GCF_001266775.1 Austrofundulus limnaeus
TCTACAGGTCAGTGCAGGTCAGTGGTCTACAGGTCAGTGCAGGTCAGTGGTCTACAGGTCAGTGGTCTACAGGTCTGTGGTCTGCAGGTCTGTGGTCTGCAGGTCAGTGGTCTGCAGGTCAGTGGTCTACAGGTCAGTGGTCTGCAGGTCTGTGGTCTAGTGGTCAGTGGTCTACAGGTCAGTGGTCTACAGGTCAGTGGTCTGCAGGTCAGTGGTCTACAGATCAGTGGTCTGTGGTCTGCAGGTCAGTGGTCTGTGGTCTGCAGGTCAGTAGTCTGTGGTCTGCAGGTCTGTGGTCTACAGGTCAGTGGTCTACAGGTCAGTGGTCTGCAGGTCAGTGGTCTGCAGGTCAGTGGTCTACAGGTCAGTGGTCTACAGGTCAGTGGTCTGCAGGTCAGTGGTCTGCAGGTCAGTGGTCTGTAGGTCAGTGGTCTACAGGTCAGTGGTCTGCTGGTCAGTGGTCTGC
>NW_013959997.1:1466-1851 GCF_001266775.1 Austrofundulus limnaeus
GTGGTCTACAGGTCAGTGGTCTACAGGTCAGTGGTCTACAGGTCAGTGGTCAGTGGTCTACAGGTCAGTGATCTGCAGGTCAGTGGTCTACAGGTCAGTGGTCTGCAGGTCAGTAGTCTGTGGTCTGCAGGTCAGTGGTCTACAGGTCAGTGGTCTTCAGGTCAGTGGTCTGCAGGTCAGTGGTCTACAGGTCAGTGGTCTACAGGTCAGTGGTCTGCAGGTCAGTGGTCTGCAGGTCAGTGGTCTACAGGTCAGTGGTCTACAGGTCAGTGGTCTGCTGGTCAGTGGTCTGCAGGTCAGTGCAGGTCAGTGGTCTACAGGTCAGTGCAGGTCAGTGGTCTGCAGGTCAGTGGTCTACAGGTCAGTGGTCTACAGGTCAGTGGTC
>NW_013959998.1:0-406 GCF_001266775.1 Austrofundulus limnaeus
TACTACTGTCCAAAATGAAAAAAATAACACATACTATAGTACATTTTCCAAAATGACAAAATAATACCACATATTATAAAACGTTGGCCCACATGACAAAAATTAGCACATACTATGGTCCAAAATGAAAAAAAAATACATACTATAGTACATTGTCCGAAATGACAAAAATACCACATACTATAGTACATTGTTCAAAATGACAAAAAATAGTACATTCTACAGTACATTGTCCAAATTAAAAAAATTAGCACATACTATAGAACATTGTCCACAAAGACAAAAAAAAATGCCACATACTTTATTACATTGTCCAAAATGACAAAAAATACCACATACTGTTGTACATTGTCCAAAATGACAAGAATTAGCACATACTACAGTACATTGTCCGAAATGACAAAAA
>NW_013959998.1:1406-1851 GCF_001266775.1 Austrofundulus limnaeus
TACATTGTCCAAAATGACAAAAAATACCACATACTGTTGTACATTGTCCAAAATGACAAGAATTAGCACATACTTTAGTACTTTGTCCAAAATGAAAAAATAACACATACTATAGTACTTTGTCCAAAATGAAAAAAATACCACATACGTTATCCAAAATGACAAAAAATACCACATACTATAGTACATTGTTCAAAATGACAAAAAATAGTACATTCTACAGTACATTGTCCAAAATAAAAAAAATTAGCACATACTATAAAACATTGTCCACAATGACAAAAAAAATACCACATACTTTATTACATTGTCCAAAATGACATAAAATACCACATACTGTTGTACATTGTCCAAAATGACAAAAAAAATAACACATACTATACAGCACATTGTTCAAAATGACAAAAAAACACACATACTATAGTACTTTGTCCAAAATGAAAAA
>NW_013959999.1:0-851 GCF_001266775.1 Austrofundulus limnaeus
TTCCCAGTGCTAGGGATGTCCTGCCTTCACTGGAGGAGACATGGTGTCATATATTCCAGGTGGTTAACTGAGTCACTGTGTGCAACTGTGACATCTCAAACCTCCTCCACTTAATTCATTCGCAATCAGGATTATATTATGTGTAAACCAATACATGTGCAGGCCTGTCTGACGATGGACACTCATTCTAGGCAAAAACCGCATGCGAGATACTTCTTGAACTTCTCTTGGACATATGGGATGCACAACATATGACAACACTATACATATTATTAATTTAAGTTTTGCCGGACACATCTGAAAACTAAGAAACATTAACTTATGATGTTTGAAACTACACACTGAGAGCAATATGTACAAGACCATTTATCCACACTGATATATGTGATGTGATATATGTTCACACATGCTTTTCTCTTAGTACAGACACACATGCAGGGCACAATGAGATGCCTTAAGGTCAATCCTGTACGTGCAGAGTCTTCCTGGAAAGAGGAAGGTAGCAGTAGCTGGCAGGCTTACTGCTCCAGATCGATACGGGATTGCTTTTACTGCTGTTTGTGGACGCCTCCTCTCCACTGTGTTATTTTATCCTTCGCTGAGCTCTGTTCATTTGTTGTTCATTTGCTCTGCTGTGTTGGTTCAATAAATCTTATATCATCTTTGTTTTCCCCTATTACAAACAGCCAGCTTTCCTTTGGCAGGTCCTCTACAGTACGTCTTCTCCTCCTGAGGAGTTTGTGTCTTTCCAGCGTTATCCAGAAGGCCCATCTGTGAGCTGCAGGAAGAGACTGGATGGATTCTACAAAAGAAGAGAAATATAAAAGAAAACACTAATTTACATACTCTAC
>NW_013960000.1:0-678 GCF_001266775.1 Austrofundulus limnaeus
GAGCAACACAAACAGGTTAGAGCAACACAAACAACACAAACAGGTTAGAGCAACACAAACAACACAAACAGGTTAGAGCAACACAAACAACACAAACAGGTTAGAGCAACACAAACAACACAATCAGGTTAGAGCAACACAAACAACACAGCCAGGTTAGAGCAACACAAACAGGTCAGAGCAACACAAACAACACAAACAGGTCAGAGCAACACAAACAACACAGCCAGGTTAGAGCAACACAAACAGGTCAGAGCAACACAAACAACACAAACAGGTTAGAGCAACACAAACAGGTCAGAGCAACACAAACAGGTCAGAGCAACACAAACAACACAAACAGGTTAGAGCAACACAAACAACACAAACAGGTTAGAGCAACACAAACAGGTTAGAGCAACACAAACAACACAATCAGGTCAGAGCAACACAAACAACACAAACAGGTCAGAGCAACACAAACAACACAGCCAGGTTAGAGCAACACAAACAGGTCAGAGCAACACAAACAACACAAACAGGTTAGAGCAACACAAACAACACAGCCAGGTTAGAGCAACACAACACAAACAGGTTAGAGCAACACAAACAACACAGTCAGGTTAGAGCAACACAACACAAACAGGTTAGAGCAACACAAACAACACAGTCAGGTTAGAGCAACACAACACAAACAGG
>NW_013960001.1:0-850 GCF_001266775.1 Austrofundulus limnaeus
GCCCTGCTTTAGCTCCTCCGGGATGCTGTAACGAGTCTGTCCGTTTATTGTAATCCACAGGAGGAAGAAATGATGCCACCACAGCGCTTTCCACCTCCAGTCTCTGTATCCCATTGTCTTTGTCATCCCGAAAATGCTTGAATTATTTCCTAGCGAGGTAATCAAGAAGCTTATCCATTCCATCCATAATCCATAAAAAATCTACCCAAAAGCAAAACTCCAATATCAACGCTGAGAAAATAAAACGCGAACTATTTGATTTAAATTTATTAACAGCATCGCTGCGGTCCATCCACCTCCTTGCCGTGGATGTGTCTGTGACTCTGCGGCTGCACGGGGGAGGGACTAGATCTCTTTGTACACCCCAGTCTATGATTGGTGCTGCACATTTATTTCCACCATCCAGTAAGGCAGGGAGAGAGGATTGCATTTAAAGACACAGTGCTGCTGAAAAAAACCGAGCTGCAGAAAACTATGAAGCCAGAAAAAACATGCCAGCTTTTACTGATCTGTTTTTAATGAATATGAAAAATAAATAAAAAGTGGGTGGGAAATACAAAAATATAATTTTAGGTTAGTTTGGTGCTTGCTTGTCTACTTTTCGTTAGGATATAAATAAAAGTTTCAACATTAAGCTGCGCTGTTAGAAAAGCCAGGGTTGTCGCTGTCCAGCTCCGTCGTGCTGAAACTGAGGACGAATTACGCGGGTGTAACCGAAGGATTTTAAAAATGTTTAACAAGGAACAACCTTATCACTGCAAACACAGCTATTGCAATCATTAAATAAATCCAGAACACTACAGACAACAGGAAAAAAATATAAACCTTAACATATTTATCATTTCAGACT
>NW_013960002.1:0-669 GCF_001266775.1 Austrofundulus limnaeus
CTTTCCTGTCTGTTGACCAATAGGAGAGGAGCTAATCCAAGAAGGACCACCCATCTTATTTGCATAACAAGGCACAAAAGCATAAGATAAAGTAAAAGCAGGAGCTAGAGAAATGTAAAAGCAACATGGAAACAAAAAATATTGTGGTGAAGATATATAGAAACTAATTAAATATAAGCATTTAAGAGTAATAGGCACAAGTAATAGTTAAAACAGTAAAAAGTAAATTATGTGCTACAACATAATTTATTGAAACTAAGCTGAAAAATAAGACTGTCAATTAAACTATAAAACATAAGTTAAAGTTCCCCTTTTTAATTTATTAGAAACATTTTAAGTGGATTTATGTATGTATTGGTCCATTTATATATTTTTGATTTTATTTCTAATTATGTCAGTTTCAGTCCTCTGTATGTTGCAACTTAACAGTTCAAAAAATCCTTAATCTTTGTGCCACAGTGACGTATTTGGAACATGACATTGCTATTAACATTTCTGAGAACCAGCAGAAATAGAAATAACAGAACAAACATGTACTTAGTACATCTATAAAGCTCAAATAGCTGTTAGAAAAAATGTTCAGTTTGTGGGATGATTAAACAACTTACATTCCACAAGTTTTCCTTTGAGAGTGTTGACCTTTCTGCACATCTTTGCTCCATCAAGCTC
>NW_013960003.1:0-609 GCF_001266775.1 Austrofundulus limnaeus
CTGATGACCCGTCTCTAATGACCAGTCTCTAATGACCACTCTGATGACCAGTCTCTGATGACCCGTCTCTAATGACCAGTCTCTAATGACCACTCTGATGACCAGTCTCTGATGACCCATCTCTAATGACCACTCTGATGACCAGTCTCCGATGACCCATCTCTAATGACTAATCTCTAATGACCCGTTTCTGATTGCTCCTTTGATGATCCCTCTGATGACCAATCTCTAATGACACGTCTCTGATGACCCGTCTCTAATGACCAGTCTCTGATGACCCGTCTCTGATGATCAGTGCCATCTCTGATGACCTGTCTCTGATGACCTGTCTCTGGTGACCCGTCTCTGGTGACCCGACTCTGGTGACCCATCTCTGGTGACCCGACTGATGACCCATCGCTAATGACCCGACTCTGATGACCCATCTCTGATGACCAATCTCTAATGACACGTCTCTGATGACCCATCTCTAATGACCAATCTCTAATGACACGTCTCTGATGACCCGTCTCTAATGACCAGTGTCTAATGACCCCTCTGATGACCAGTCTCTGATGACCCATCTCTAATGACACGTCTCTGATGACCCGTCTCTAATGACCAGTCTCT
>NW_013960003.1:1609-1850 GCF_001266775.1 Austrofundulus limnaeus
AACCTGACTCTGATGACCCGTCTCTGATGATCCGACTCTGATAACCTGACTCTGATGACCCGTCTCTGATGATCCGACTCTGATGACCTGACTCTGATGACCCGTCTCTGATGACCTGACTCTGATGATCTGACTCTGATGACCAATCTCTGATGACTAGTCTCTAATGACCCCTCTGATGACCAGTCTCTGATGACCTGTCTCTAATGACTAGTCTCTAATGACCCGTCTCTGATGACCC
>NW_013960004.1:0-211 GCF_001266775.1 Austrofundulus limnaeus
GAAGCATCAAAATACAGATAAGCGTAAAGTGTGTGAAATTCAAGATTTAAACAGTAGGAAATGAACATCAAAGATAAATTGAAAAGAAAGGACCAGAGTGTGGTTAGGGTGACATAAAGTGGGAGAAGGTCATCTCTGTAGTCACTAAATGAGAGTTTGGTGTTTTGTGGGAGGGGTTTTCCCTGAACATGATTGGTCTGTTTGACTTTTG
>NW_013960004.1:2302-2559 GCF_001266775.1 Austrofundulus limnaeus
GGTTTTCCCTGAACATGATTGGTCTGTTTGACTTTTGAGGGCATAGTTGATTAAGTAAGTGACTGGTTGTAATCACATCTATCTCTCTCTAATTTGGGTGGGCTTGGAAGAATTCCTAAGAGTCTATGGCTTGGCTTGGTGTACTTTGTCTAAATGCCATTAATAGCAGATGGCAAGAACAGCTGCAGTCGTTTTGCATTAAAACAGCAACAGCTCCGACAAAGCAAGGCTCAGAGTGGGCTATCCATGTGTAGGGG
>NW_013960004.1:3559-3941 GCF_001266775.1 Austrofundulus limnaeus
GGCGTAGTTGGTTAATTAAGTGACTGGTTGTAATCACATCCATCTCTCTCTAATTTGGGTGGGCTTGGAAGAATTCCTGAGTCTGTGGCTTGGCTTGGTGTACTTTGTCTAAATGCCATTAATAGCAGATGGCAAGAACAGCTGCAGTCGTTTTGCATTAAAACAGCAACAGCTCCAACAAAGCATGGCTCAAAGTGGGCTATCCATGGGATAATAAAGTGCCCCTGCCGAAACCCGGGATTGAACCAGGGACCTTCAGATCTTCAGTCTGACGCTCTCCCAACTGAGCTATTTCGGCTCACGTGGCTAGGTGTAGACCTACTAAGGCAGTCTGGTCAAAGCACACGAGCCAGTCCTATACCTCATTCGGTTTGTTTTGCTC
>NW_013960005.1:0-850 GCF_001266775.1 Austrofundulus limnaeus
TACATACACACATATACATATACAGTGGAGCCCCAATTTTCACAGGGATTATGTTCTTCGAGTACCCATGAACCACCATGAATCATGAAAAAAAATGCAATTATGGGATGCAGTTCAGAAAAAAAAATATACAAAACTTGTGTTTGGGGTGGCATTGTAATGTGATAAGAACCAAACAAAGACACTTGAGAGTGAAACATGCCACACAGTAGAAGGTGGAAGTGCTGCACGACCGACAGAGTTTGGCGAAAGGGCATGCTTCATGTGCTGTGATGTTTTATTTTAATTTTTTTAATGGAACTGAATTTAGGTTAATATTTATTATCAGTTTATTCAGTATCAGTATTGGCTATCATAAACTGTTTTAATCCAAATGTCAGTTGTGTTACATGCCAGTAATATAAGAATAACGTGACCAATGTTACAACAGTGAGTGTTATGAGCACACTGATGACTAAACAAAAAGGGTGAAATGAAGAAAATATGAGTTTTAGCTCGACTACCATCGTCACTGCAGAATTTCTTTAGATTCCAACATATTTTCTTATTCTCATGCAGTCCCAGACATCTTCACGGTGCCAAAATTGCTCTGACCTACAGAGGCATCGACACAGGACTACTGAAGGTGTCCTTCGCATAGTGTTGAATTCCACTTTGGGGCCCTGATGGACCTTGTTTCCTGGGGTTTGCTTAAGATGCACAATTAAATTAGCTATGGGAGAGACTAGAGGTCGGATCAAGACCATAAGCCTTTTTTTTTTGTTTGTTTCCTAAACATTCCTGTGTGCTTTGTAATCTTTGTATGGGTGTGTGAGTTTGTGTGTGTAGTGGTGGTGGTGGTGGTGGTGGT
>NW_013960006.1:0-850 GCF_001266775.1 Austrofundulus limnaeus
GTATTTTTACAGTCTTTATTTTACAGTTAAACTAAATGTTAATCAAACAAAGTCTAATATTACAACTAATCAGGGATCCCTTTAAAATTTAAACAATCCTAACTGAGCCTGATAAACATGCTGTTCTGTCAATCCCACATTCTGCACGGTCTGTTTCAGTGTGAGGGGGTCCAGCAGATGTTGGAGGAACTTGAGGGTCAGAGGGGGTCTCAGCAGCCTCAGATGGAGGTCTTAAAGCAGGATGTGATGCGGCTGAAGGTGTGGGCGTCCGGTTTGACTGAGAAACGAGCGCAGCTAGAGGGCAGCTTGGCATCACTGAGGAACGCCGTGGCGCAAATAGAAGAGCGCACCTCGGCCATCTCGAAGGACTTCACCTCTAAGGTTTGTACGGTTTTCATGCAGTTGTGTGTGTGTCCACTGGAAACACTGCAAAGGATTTAACCCTGTGAGAAAACTAAGAAGGAAATCATTTAATTTGTCTGTTTATAGGGAAACACAGTTTGCTTCTTATACTGATTCAAAAGCAAAAAGGATGTTTTACTCTCATGCGGTGCAAGACAAACTTTAGGTTCTTTTAAAAGTCATGCTTAAATAATTTTCTCTCAGTTTTAATTTGCACATTTTTTCTGTTATAAAAACGTTACTGTTTAGTTTAATATAAATCACCTAGTTTTGTGAAAGAAAAATAAAATATGACTCATCACATTCAGGAAGTTACAAAAGTAATTCTGCAGAGTTAATTAAAGGCATTTTACATTTCTGAAATAAAACTAGCACTGACTTACGTAAAATGAAAGGCTAACATATTTTTCATTTTTGTTATTTAGCTCACGTTCTGTGTGTTTAAAGT
>NW_013960007.1:0-588 GCF_001266775.1 Austrofundulus limnaeus
TTCAGGTATTTTCTTTTTCCAAAACCTTAAGAAGTGACAACAAAATCTCTTTGGATTATGTTAAAGGATGACTTGTACTGTGACTGGAATAAATATTTCCTGATTTTACCGTAGGATTTTGGAAATTCTCAAAGTCAAATTACTTCATATTGCCTATTCAGTATATGTGTTTTTGTCATATTTGGATATTTATATTTCACAAACCTTAAGAGGTGACAACAAAATGTCTTTGGAATATGTTAAAGCATGACTTGTACTATCCCTAGAATAAATCTTTCAGATTTTTACAGTAGAATTTTGGAAATACTCAAAGTCAAAGTACCTCATTAATATTAACTATCCAGTATTTGTCTTTTTGTCATATTCAGGTATTTTCTTTTTCCAAAACCTTAAGAAGTGACAACAAAATCTCTTTGGATTATGTTAAAGGATGACTCCCACTATAAGTAGAAACAGTATTACACCTTGTTATTGCCCTTGTAGTTTAGTAAGATATTCCTTACACGTTTATATAAATTAATTGCATAATTTTAACATTTCAATGTTTATTGCTCCTTTTACGTTCCACAATGTTTTTTTCTTTATTTC
>NW_013960007.1:1588-1849 GCF_001266775.1 Austrofundulus limnaeus
AGTTTCGAATCATCGATGTTGGTGGGTATGGCAGAACCAGTGACGGGGGAATCTTTGCAAACTCTGCTTTTGGCCAAGCAATGGGTGATGGCACGCTGAATCTGCCCCCTGACGAGTGCCTCCCTAACGCGGACCACAGAGGACCCCAGCCCTACGTCTTTGTGGCAGATGAGGCTTTTCCGCTGCGCAGACATATGATGCGGCCTTTCCCTGGACGTGGTGGCCTGACCAGAGAGCAGCGGGTGTTCAACTACCGAGTGT
>NW_013960008.1:0-675 GCF_001266775.1 Austrofundulus limnaeus
GTCCAGCACTGATCCTACTGTGACTTGACATTTATAAAGAGATTAGTAAAATATCAACTCATTCACAACTCAGTTTGAAATGATGCTTGTGTTGATTGTACCTTTTGAACATGTTTTTTTTTTTTAAGAGTTGGCATTCAAAGTGCTTATAAACTGGTAAATTAATCATGCAAGGTTGTCAGGGTGGCTCGATGTTTAGCTCCCTGGTTTGTTACATTTTGGGCAAATTGGCCATCAAAACAACATGAATCTGGTTGGTAACTTTACTTGGGCTTTTTCGAAGCTTTGGACATCATTGATCATATGACTTTTACTAAACAATTCAAGATCTAACACAGAGCTTCTGAAACAGTTTTCTTTCTTTTTTTATTTTCAATGCATTCACCAGAGCTTCAGCTTCAAACTGCCAATCACCAAAAAGGGTAAAACATCCAAAGGAATGATTTATTTTTATATGTACTGTAGACTGTGAACCACTACATTCTTTTCAGCATTAATTTTCTCGTTGCCCAGGTTTATGGATGGCTTGCAGACATTGGGTGTTGCCAATGCCATAGTAAACCATCATGACCAGATGAGACCCCTTTTTGTTGGAGGACTTCATGCTGTCAGTCTCGAAGAAATGCAGGGTCTCTTCCAGCTGCACCTCTCTGAACCTGGGAGCAACAATAGAAG
>NW_013960009.1:0-428 GCF_001266775.1 Austrofundulus limnaeus
AATATGGTTCAGGCATTAATCGTGATACGGTTCAGGCATTAATGGTGATATGGTTCAGGCATTAATGGTGATATGGTTCAGGCATTAATGGCGATATGGTTCAGGCATTAATGGTGATATGGTTCAGGCATTAATGGCGATATGGTTCAGGCATTAATCGTGATATAGTTCAGGCATTAATGGCGATATGGTTCAGGCATTAATGGCGATAAGGTTCAGGCTTTAGTTGTGATACTCTTTGGGCTTTAATCAAGATACGGTTCGGGCAGTAGTGGCGATACAGTTCAGGCATTAATGGCGATACAGTTCAGGCATTAATGGCGATACGGTTCGGGCAGTAATGGCGATACGGTTCGGGCAGTAATGGCGATACGGTTCGGGCAGTAATGGCGATACGGTTCGGGCAGTAATGGCGATACGGTTCGGGC
>NW_013960009.1:1428-1849 GCF_001266775.1 Austrofundulus limnaeus
TACCCTGAAGGAGGAGCCTGGTGCGCACCCTGAAGGAGCCTGGTGCGTACCCTGAAGGAGGAGCCTGGTGCGCACCCTGAAGGAGCCTGGTGCGTACCCTGAAGAAGGAGCCTGGTGCGTACCCTGAAGGAGGAGCCTTGTGCGTACCCTGAAGGAGGAGCCTGATGCGTACCCTGAAGGAGCCTGGTGCGTACCCTGAAGGAGGAGCCTGGTGCGCTCCCTGAAGGAGCCTGGTGCGTACCCTCAAGGAGCCTAGTGCGTACCCTGAAGGAGCCTCGTGCGTACCCTGAAGGAGCCTGGTGCGTACCCTGAAGGAGCAGCCTGGTGCGTACCCTGAAGGAGCAGCCTGGTGCGTACCCTGAAGGAGCAGCCTGGTGCGTACCCTGAAGGAGCAGCCTGGTGCGTACCCTGAAGGAGGAGC
>NW_013960010.1:0-572 GCF_001266775.1 Austrofundulus limnaeus
CACGTCAGGAGTCAACAAGTCGGTGGATTGTAGAAATGATACAAGCTAACACTGAACTATGCAGCAGAGCTTCAACATAAATACATTTGATGTGAAATAAATGGTTTCAAATGTTGTTGATGGAAAAAGAAGAAGTCTGATCTCTGTTAAACATTTGATCTTCTGTCTGTTTCACTTCCTCCTTTTTTTACATGAAACATACTGTAAAATTCAGCTACTGTAAAATAATCAACATTTAAACTTTTAAACATCTATCCAAACTAGACTTTACAGTACATTCAGTCATTAAAAACATGAAGAAATAAAAGTTAATTATATTATAGACAAAGTTATAATGTCCCACAGTAAACTCTACAAAAACACCAATAGAAAAACAAAATGTATATTAGATGAAAAAGGGAGATTTTATGTTATTTTTTTACTTAAATTTCAACACTAAATTAATATTTATATTATTATTTATTATCACAAGAACATCCTGTATCTGCACTGACAAATACAAGGTTTAGTTATTAAAATTTTATTAAACATACAAAATTATCCTAAAATAAACAGTTTGGTTGCCTTTTGAT
>NW_013960011.1:0-849 GCF_001266775.1 Austrofundulus limnaeus
CATTAACGTACTTGGGGCTAGCAATTGGCGTTTTATTTTATTTTTTAAATCATTCTTGGCTTTGATCGACGGAAGTGAGCTGTGGTAGCCATCTTGAATTTTTAAATCTGTAGTTTTATTTATTTGTGTGTGCGCCCCCTCCCTCCCAAAAACAACAACAAAAAAATAAATAAAAATAAAAATACACCTGTGCCACCCCTGTGGGCAGAAATATCAGTTAAATATATAAAAAAACATTTTAAATAGCTTATCTGAGGTACGAGAATGCACGTTTCTCCGACTCGTTAATTCATACAGCTTTTGTGGTCGTGTTTTGTGACGCTCGTTGTCTCCCCCGTCAGATTGCCTGGTGTTGCTGGTCTTTAAAGACAAACCGGACAAAGTTCAGGGCAACAAGGAGAAGTCGAGCGTCACGTTGGAGGACATCTGTGGCCTGGAGCCTGGACAGTGGTACGAAGGTGTCGCTTTTACGCTGGTCATCGTCTGTCTGAACCAAGCTGCTCTGCTGGGCTTCGACAGCAGGGAGGCGCTGCAGGCCTGGGACGTCCGCCTGCGCTACGGCCTCGGAGAAGGTGAGAACGTCCTCTGTTCTTCCTGTGACGTTTCACTGCTTTGTTTTTTTTTTGTTTGTTTTTAGAAAGGAGAAGCAAAAGTTTAGATCCAAAATGCCACTTCATTACACTGCTGAGCAACAATCAGACTGATTTATTCAGTGTGTTTGTAGATTTATTATTTGAAAGTCACAGCTTAAAACTACACACTGTATTTGAGTCATCAGAGATGAAAACCTTTTCTTTCTTTTTTTGCATAAAGGTAAAGGATAAAACTCAAATCTTACTGGGCTGCAAC
>NW_013960012.1:0-375 GCF_001266775.1 Austrofundulus limnaeus
GATTTGAGTAACGCCTTCTTCTCTGTTCCAGTACACAAAGACTCACAGTTTTGGTTTGCTTTCACCTATAGAGGGCGAAAATACACATATACAAGACTCCCCCAGGGTTTCACAGACAGTCCCACCATTTTTACAGAAGCCATTACCACGTGTCTGCAGAACTTTAAACCTGCCAACAGTCAATTACTTGTTTACGTGGATGATTTACTGCTTTGTTCCCCAACAGAGGAGGCATGTAAAAAAGATACATTGGCACTCCTACACTTCCTGGCTGAGACTGGAAACAAAGTCAGCAAAGACAAAATGCAATTTGTTAAAAAGGAAGTTGTTTATTTAGGACAAAACATTTCTAGTGAAGGTAGACAGATCCACACA
>NW_013960012.1:1375-1849 GCF_001266775.1 Austrofundulus limnaeus
AGATTCAAATATTCCCTATCTGTTTTAGTAGATTGATTTGTTGGTATCTCGTGAGTAAAGGCCTTACTTACTTATTTATTTTACTGTTTAAAGTTTGCCCACGTCATTTAGCTCCTCCTTACAACATTTAACTAGATGGAAACCACAGAAGTGCCTAGGTGGGAAAGACCACCTACTCCAGTTGCAGCAGATGTAGACCCGCCCCCTTAGAAGGGTGATAGGGCCCCTAGATAAACTAGATGGCAGCAATTAAAGAATAGAGTTAACATGTGTCTATGGTATAACCAGACCTCATATTTTGTGTATGTTTCGGCTTTCTTGGTGTTTGCTGAATTGATGATATTTTTCCTGTTTTGGGTCATCTACCCAATTTGTGCACAACGCCCCATGCGGTCCAAACCCTAGTTGAATAGAAACTCGATACTTAGTTTCCTCCCATGCCTATTAATTGTCCCCTTATAGCTGTGATAATCC
>NW_013960013.1:0-849 GCF_001266775.1 Austrofundulus limnaeus
AAGCCTGAGAACTCCAAGAACAAAAAAGACCATTTCCTAAAACTGAGCTGTCTGCAGTGACAGAAGTGGTTGTTGCTGAGTCAGCACTGTGCTGCTCAGGATGGGAGACAGTGATGACACAATCTGTTTAACTCTGAGACGATGTTAGACGCTGCATAAATAAAGTGAATTAAAAATTCTGTTAATGATGTAAAGCTGATGAGCTCTCCTGCTTACAAACACCTGCAGCCAGAGAAAGAATTTGCTCCGAGATGCTTATTAGAAAATCTTTCTGTATTTACAGGTTTGAACAGACAAGCAGGTACAGACAGAGTGCTTATTTACAGAGCAGCACATGATGTTAAAATGAGCGCTAAAATATGATGGTATGTACAGATGGACTACAGCTGAAAGTACACACTAAGAACAAGATTTATCACAAAACTTCAGGTACTCTACACAGTATCACAAATTCATGGGCTGTACAGTTAAAAATCAAAAAATGGTAAATCTACATGAAATCCAGCGTTCCTCCAAATGAGAAGCACCGAATTATAGATATTTACATTATGTATACATATAGTGTGTAAGCATGTATGTTGTCATACATTTATAGCTACCTGTGGTGCAAAAGCAGCAAAAATAAAATAAAAAAATGACAATGTGTGGAATCCATTACTATGAAATAAAAAGGTCTGACTGACATAGTAAGGTTACATCATACATAACTAATATACTGTCAAAAAGAAATATTGAGCGCGGGTAAATAATATGGGCTCAAAGTCCTAATGGTCAGAAGTGAACACAAGGTTACAGTCAGTCATTCACAAACAGAGGAGATTGTCAATAATACTTCAAGCTCATGCAAAG
>NW_013960014.1:0-849 GCF_001266775.1 Austrofundulus limnaeus
CAGAAAGACTTCACAACAATGCTTCAGGGGTGGGGGTGCTCTGTGGGGTGGGGGCTCGGCTGCAGACTGCGCTCCAGGGAGGAGCTTTGTACCAGGAAGTGTTTAGTCAGCTTCACGTGGCTACCACAGGAGATTCAAGGGATTTGTCAAACATGAAGGAGTCAAAGCAAACACTCTGGGTATGTATTTATGAGGAAATAACATTATAACATGATATAAAGTTTTTTTAAAAATACATTTTTTATAACACACCCCCTTTAATGGGCTTCTGTAGAACGTGAAGAGGTAATTAAATTATTGGACAGTTTTAATAGCTTTAATCTCCAAATTACCATAGTGGTACGTATACAGTGTGAATACTATTTCACAGATAGTCATGACAATTTTGTATTATACAGTTATTTCTGAAGTATTCTGTGCTTTTGGGCTCTTCTTACAAAAAAATAGTCATGTACAATGGACAAACATGTAATGGAATAAATATTTAAAAATATGTTTGCTTGACCTGCTATAAATTTTGAAGATAAAAGTTGTGAGTGGGTTCACCTGGACACTGACAGGTTCATTAAAACAACTCCTATGTTAATAATTTATATGTGTTCATGCATCAATTTGTCGATCCAGCCTAAGGGCTGTCTAAAACAGGCAAGATAATAACCGTTCATATGTTTTCACATCACCATAATTTATGCTTCTGCGTTACTTTTTATATTTAACAGTTATTGTTTAGTTCTCAGGTCAGTCATGTGACCGATATAATAAACTTATTCTTTGTTTTGTAAAAATATGAAACCAAATAAACTGTAAGAGGCTAAACATGTGGTGTGCATCCATACACAGTAATAAATT
>NW_013960015.1:0-480 GCF_001266775.1 Austrofundulus limnaeus
CGCCTCGGCACAAAACACAGAGTTTCTATTAGCCTCAAACGGCGCTAAACTCCTTACACGTTTGTTTATTATACAAAATAAACCGCGTTGACGGCTTTTGAGTCGCGACCTCAGAAAGCTCTTTGTCATGGAGTTCAACTGGTTACACCTTACGCGTGTTTTACGCATGAAACCAGACCAGAATTTACGGTTCTAAAACCTCAACGGGACGAACACACTGGATTTTAAGGGACCCTATTTTCACTCATTCATCCGCAGATGTGAGCACAAATGCATGCAATATCGCTTCTCAAGCGAAACAACACGGTTACTGCTTCCAGAGTCTCTGACAGCGCAGAGCTCTCAGCAGTACAACCGAACCTGCGCGCGGCGGCACAGAACCAGAACCGGACCTCTGCTCTGCGCGCAGCGGCACAGAGAGAACCACAGAACCACGACGGGTTCTAAAAAAACAACTTACTTATAGCCAAGATGAACAGA
>NW_013960015.1:1480-1849 GCF_001266775.1 Austrofundulus limnaeus
GAGAAGTTATGTTGGAGTATCTCCTACATAAATTGGTGGAGAATGCGGGCATTATTATAAATATTGATATTAATTTCTGTCACATTTAATGGTGGCCCAATCTGCATTAATGCTGAATAAATGCAGTCGTTTCTGCCAATAATATTCTGCCAGTGATCGAGAGAAGTCAATTGTGCTGTTATTTGACTGGGCATGTCGGAGAAATTACTAGGAACTGCAGACCTGTTTTTTTTAGACATTTGTCAATATAATTAAAACCTTTGATGTTCTTGAGAAGTCACTATTAGTTAATAAGAGTGTTGTGTGATTTAGGACTTGTTAAGCATTTCACGGTACGACAGTCTGTGTCTCAAGAACTGAGAGTTTAAC
>NW_013960016.1:0-848 GCF_001266775.1 Austrofundulus limnaeus
ATCTAGTCTTCCTTAATAAGGACAGCCTGTTTAATGTCCTCAGCATCACAATTTGCAGAGTCTCTCGATGTTTTATGCTGCAGATTATTTTAGAAACATAAATTTACAAGCTAACTTCAATAAGTTAAATAATGACAGTTTTCTTAGTTCAATTCAACTCCAAAACACTTTATTGATCCTAAAGTGAAATAACATATAGCTAATATCCTCTGTAAATCATAATATCAGAGTGATTTTGTAATGCCTGTATTTCTTTATTTGTCTAAAACCTAAATATAACAGCAGAATAAATCTTTGAAATTCATTTCTGTCTTTTGGTTTTGTTGCCAAGGTTCAGAGCACAGTTATTTCTGAGGTTCGTTATTCAAGACGTTTATCTCTTCCAAATCTAAAAGATAAAGCTGTAAGTTTTTTTTGTAGTTATTTTTGAGTATTTCTCAGAAAAGTCTCTACAGGATCAGTCGAACATCCTGATTTTTCTGGTTTTACTGGATCATGAGAAGCTTTACTGCATCATTTAATCTGTATTAATTTAATTAATATTATTATTCAAATGTGTCTCAGCTGACACACGGCAACATTTATCATCAACCGGCACCTTGTAACTGTTTCTGTCTCATCCCCTCCAGGTTCCTGTCAGAACAACTAGCAGCTGACTGAGGAGTCCTCCCCACGCTGTGACGCATTCATCGCACAAAACCTTTCACCCGTTTCTGTCTTTTCACCTCAGTTTCTTCACATATTGCTATGGTACCAGCTGGCAGGATCAGTTTCCTTTAATCAGACCCTGCAGGGGGGTCAAAGTTCAAAGTAGCCTCTTTGTTTCTGTTTTTGTATCAGTGCAGCTA
>NW_013960017.1:0-848 GCF_001266775.1 Austrofundulus limnaeus
TGAATCATGATTCATTTTGACATTGAAAAGATTGATTTTTGACTTTATTTTTTCGTAGAAACAACAGTTTGTAAAGATGGTTGACTTCATGGACTCAGGTTCACCTGTCACTCACTTTATTTGTTGTGTTTTTTTAGGTACACGGTGTTTGAGAATAACACACTGGAAGTGGCAAATGTCCAACCAGACGACACTGCAAATTACTCTTGTGATGTTTACACTGAACCACTGGGAAGTGTGAGTGCCACTGGTTCCATCACGGTTGTAGGTATGGCACTATTTGTTCTAAGAATCAGATTGTATTTAGGCTGGAGATGAGTGTGTGTGCTCAGCCCGTAAACATTTCTGCTGGGCCCACAGCTTCACCAGATCCTCCCAGATCTCTGTCTCTGTCGGATATTGAGAAACACAGTGTTACCCTCAACTGGGTTCCAGGATCGTCACATAACAGTCCCATCACAGGTATGAAACATTAACGTATGACCTGTATGTTGGTGTAGATTCTCAGTCATTCAGGACATGGCAAAAAAATAAATAAAACAACTGGTCTTCTGTTGTGTAGATGAAGATGTTTGGTTCCTCATCTGGGAGCTTTCTAGTTTTAAAACTGGGGAGTTTGGACTTCCAAGCTTTTGGAAGCTAACTTTTATTGCAGATTAATCTCAGTACCTCTCACAGCTGAGCCTCACAGAAAAGATAAATGTTTTCATGTTGCATAAAGGTGTGAATTAGAGGGGAAATGACTGAGCATCAAGCTTATTGCTCTGTTAGAAGTTTTAAAAACCTGAAATCTGAGAACTACTCAGATGAAAGTTAATTTTTCTCTTTTGATGTAAACAACCCCCCCC
>NW_013960018.1:0-848 GCF_001266775.1 Austrofundulus limnaeus
GTTTAACCACTCCCACAAAAACACATCTGCCACATCTGTGCCTCCATGCTTGACTGCAGAATGGTGGAGCAGAGCTATGTTTATACAATAATCATGCTGCAGTAACTGCATGCATGTGACTGGGATTGCTAATTAATGTGTTCTGATGTGGGTTTGATGCTGCGTGACATTTTACACCAGGCAGCTCAAAGCAGAACAGATGGATACGGATATCAGCCTTTACTGAACCTTTTTTAAGAATGGGTTTTCTGAACATTAAAATATATTTTCTAAGCCTATTAGTTGTTATACTGTATGTATTTAATATTTTTGGCTTTAATCAAGAATCTAATAAAAGGTACATAAAAGTAAGAATGGGTCCAGTGAACCTGTCTAGGGTGTACCCCGCCCTTCGCACAGTGACTGCTGGACATGGCACCAGTGACCCCCGTGACCTTGAAAGATGAGAGGAATAAAAGATGATGGATGGATGAAGTATGTATGGTGGAAGTATAGTAACAGCAACATCCAGGCTCATAATAATATTGAACCATTTACAGGCTGCTTTTAGAATTAAGTTTATAGCCAATATATCCAGAGTGCAGTGACATAGCACCTGCTTAGAAGTAAAGACTTAAATCTTGTTTTCTCTTGTGTTCTCCTGTATTTGCTGCCTCTTGGCCAGGCCGTCATTGTAAATGAGAATGTGTTCTGAACTGACTAATCAGGTTAAGTAAAAGGTCAAACGAAAGGGAAAAAAATTACATTTCATAAATCTTATTTTCAGATAGGCTATTGTGTTGTGAGGCTGCAGCAAACAAATGTTAGATTTATGCAAATAATTGTCTGAGTTGAGACGAGAGAAATTC
>NW_013960019.1:0-386 GCF_001266775.1 Austrofundulus limnaeus
TGGTGATCATTGTCTGATTGGTGGTGATCATTGTCTGATCGGTGGTGATCATTGTCTGATCGGTGGTGGTCCCGATCTGATCTGTGGTGGTCCTGGTCTGATTGTTGGTGGTCCTGATCTGATTGGTGGTTGTCCTGGGCTGATTGGTGGTGGTCCTGGTCTGATTGGTGGTGGTCCTAATCTGATCGGTTGTGGCCCTGGTCTGATCGGTTGTGGCCCTGGTCTGATCGGTGTTGGTCCTGGTCTGAACGGTGTTGGCCCTATTTGGTCATGGTGGTCCTGGTCTGATCCGTGGTGGTCCTGGTCTGATCCGTGGTGGTCCTGGACTGATCCGTGGTGGTCCTGTTCTGATCCGTGGTTGTCCTGGTCTGATTGGTGGTGGTCCT
>NW_013960019.1:1386-1848 GCF_001266775.1 Austrofundulus limnaeus
TGGTGATCATTGTCTGATCGGTGGTGATCATTGTCTGATCGTTGGTGATCATTGTCTGATCGGTGGTGGTCCTGATCTGATCTGTGATGGTCCTGGTCTGATTGCTGGTGGTCTTGATCTGATCGTTGGTGGTCCTGGTCTGATTGGTGGTGGTCCTGGTCTGATTGGTGGTGGTCCTGATCTGATCGATGGTGTTCCTGGTCTTATTGGTGGTGATCCTGGTTTGATAGGTGGTGATCATTGTCTGATTGGTGGTGATCATTGTCTGATCAGTGGTGGTCCTGATTTAATCGGTGGTGGTCCTTGTCTGATCGATGGTGATCCTGTTCTAATTGGTGGTGGTCATTGTCTGAAAGGTGGTGGTCCTGGTCTGATCGGTGGTTGTCCTGTCTGATCGGTTGTGGTCCTGATCTGATTGGTGGTGGTCCTGTCTTATCATGGTGGTCCTGGTCTGATCGGTGG
>NW_013960020.1:0-848 GCF_001266775.1 Austrofundulus limnaeus
GAAACATTCAGTGTGGCCCTGTCAAAATGTAAGAAAATCTAACAATCATAGACAAAATCTCCCACTGTGATGTGGGGTTTAGTTTGACTTTATATGTTTCTATTAATATACTGTATAGTAATTCAATATCAAGTTTAACCTAGTACCCACTGCTCTTATTGACCCCAAACTACATCACTGATCACTTTTACCCTCTGATTCTTCCTCGTTTATTATTGCAAAACTTTACCAGTGACTGGCGCCTCAATATCCAACATGGTGTGCTCCTGGCGCAGGATGGCGGCGCCCTCATCAATGATGCGCAGTGCCACGGCCTCCTCAAGGCGGCCCTCCTTTGTGAGATGAGCTTTAAGCAGGTCCACCCGTGGCTGGCCCTCTGAGTCAAACACTTCCTTCATAGTCAGCCGATGGGCCAGGGGGAAGGGGACCGCTGGAGTCAAACAGGAAGAAGGACAAAAAAAGCAGATATTTAGAACAAATATCGTAGAAGGATACATATTAATAATCAGGGAGGCTTGTGTCAACACAATGAGACATGAATGAAAAAAAGTCTAACAGATTGATTCTCATGATTTTGGCTCTGATTCTTTATCATCTAACGTCACTGTCAGGAAGTGTGCGAACAACATGGAGGTCTGTGTGTTTGTAGGGTCAACGTGGAGGTCTGTGTGTTTGTAGGATCAACATGGAGGTCTGTGTGTTTGTAGGAACAACATGGAGGTCTGTGTGTTTGTAGGGTCAACATGGAGGTCTGTGTGTTTGTAGGGTCAACATGGAGGTCTGTGTGTTTGTAGGAACAACATGGAGGTCTGTGTGTTTGTTGGAACAACATGGAGGTCTGTGTGTTT
>NW_013960021.1:0-848 GCF_001266775.1 Austrofundulus limnaeus
CCCCACTTTGGGTCCCGACCCCAACTTTGGGAAACACTGCTTTAAACCTTTGTCTTAATCTATCAATATTATATTTAGGAAATCTTTAATGTATTTTACCACCAACCTGCCTGTGATTACAGATTAAAATTGGTTAAATCTGGAACATTACAACTCCATCATGTGTCCCTTAAAAAAATTAAACATATTTTACATTTATGTCCCTAAGAGAAACAAGTTACACTGACTGATGTTTAAAAGCAAAATCGTGTTGTAGGACATATTTAGAGAAAAACGAGTTTCAGTGGGAGAGTTTAAATTATTGTCTAATCATGTCCACTGTTTACGACAGAAGACTGACTTGGAAACTTACAGCATTGATTTAACACGGAGGGTAAAGGTCTTTCAACGACATTACAAGCCCTGACTGGTTGGTTTTTTCTGCAATAAACTACCTCAGAGCCGTGAGGCAACCTGGGCCCAGCAGCTCTGAGCCAACAGAAACAACACTGGGCTCGAACGAAACGACATTTTATTTTATTTTTTACAGCGGTTTATTTCGACACCGAGTCTAAGCTGTTCTTCTGAACAATATGTTGATACAGAGATGAAAACATTTACCGTCTACAGAGGGCTCTGAGCGGCTCCAGGTTGCTCTGTTGACCATCAGCTGACGGGAGAACGTTCAGCTTCCGGTAACGCGGCGCATGCGCACTGAGGGCCGCATTGTCAAAACCTGAAATGAAAGGAAAAACAAAACCAGTAGACTGAGATTCATGATCGCTTAAATCAGACACAAAGGGTTCAAATACATCTAACAAACAAGTAATTTTATCCAAATACAAGAACATAAACACATTTGTTATAAT
>NW_013960022.1:0-375 GCF_001266775.1 Austrofundulus limnaeus
TTAACAGTTACTAAAAATTAAATTATTCATGAAAAATTCAGTAAAACATAAAATGTTTTTTTCCATCAACAGGAACCATTAAAGACAGTTACAGCTGTTCAACATTAGCAAACATGTCTAAACTGAACCATTCTACAGAAACTGAACTAAAGCTGTGTGGTAGTAGCTGAGAGTCATCCTCAGCTCATGAACACGGCTCACAGGACGGATGAGGCGGCCATCTTGGATTTAAACTCTCAGGAAGTGGCAGATGGTTCGTATTAAAACCACTTTAATCAGAACATAAAGTGTCAAATGTTAATATTACACACTTACACAATGTTACAGTTTTTATATAAATTATTAATATAATGTGCTCTGATTGGACATTTCTGT
>NW_013960022.1:1375-1847 GCF_001266775.1 Austrofundulus limnaeus
TTTCCCACAAATTTTACAAGAACAAAGTTTCTCACCTGTGTGAACGGACTGATGGTTGTGTAACGAAACAGAGCTCGAATAATTTTTCCCACAAATTTTACAAACATAACTCTCACCTGTGTGACTCTTTTTGTGGACATGTAAGTGACCACTACAGTAGTAACTTTTCCCACAAGTATCACAGGAAAATGGTCTCTCACCAGTGTGAATTCTCATGTGAATTGACATATAACCGCTTCGTCTGTAACTTTTCCCACAGAGCTTACAAACATATGGTTTCACACCTGTGTGGACAATGTTATGCATCTTTAGGGTCATTCTAGTCTTATAACTCTTCCCACATTTGTCACACTGAAAAGACTTCTGATCTGCGTCAGGGTTAGTCTCAGTTTCTGAGGAGATGTCCGTATCGATGCTGGAACTTCTGTTCTCACAGAGGACCTGGTCTTTGTCTGGGTCTGGTTCCATCTGA
>NW_013960023.1:0-382 GCF_001266775.1 Austrofundulus limnaeus
CGATCAACCCGTGACGTTTTCGGCCGCGATCGATGTCTACACGGAACTAATCCGAGACGCTGTGTTATGTGAACCCGAAGCTCACCTCTCCGCTTTGAACAAACTACAGAACTTTGTTGCGTTGATGCTCCGTTATCCGGTGCTACCCAAATTGGCCGTGGACACGATCCATTGTCCCGAGTGTTATTATGAAGCGGACGTATCATTTGATACGTGGACGGATACGTATGAAAAGATGACCTGTTTTCATTTCACGCTCCGTCACGAGTTCTTTCCTTCGGTAAACGGCGCGTCGTCGCGGGACGACAACGAACACGAAGAGATGGTACGGTTTTGCACGAGCGACTCCGTGATACCCCGCGTAACCGAACAACAACCGCGG
>NW_013960023.1:1382-1847 GCF_001266775.1 Austrofundulus limnaeus
GGCGACCGCGCTTCGCGACACCATGTCCTTCACGACTGCCACCGCAGATGCAGATATGTACGAGTCCGCGGTCGGCGCCGCGTCGCCGAATCGCCTCGCGAGTTCGATCACAGCGTTCGTCCACGGCGAGTTGCCCGTTCCGTGGGGACAGTGCCACGTGCTTTTGTTTTTTTCCACGCGTCGATAGTCGCGCTTGAAATCTTCGGTTTCTATGGTCGCGTACAACGCCATTAGCACGGGGATTGCAGCCTTTACAACCGATACGTGATTCTCCATGTCGAGATTCTGCGGCACGGAGCGCCGCGCGACGTGAACGGATCCGTATCCGTCGGCCGTGTTGTCAACGTTTGCTACGTAATATGAGCTTCCGAATTCGACGTCCGGTGCACGAAACGAAGCCGACTGCGCAACTCGACACTCTGAACCCCCGCGGTCGTCGGCTCGTGAGATAGATATGTTGTTGAT
>NW_013960024.1:0-312 GCF_001266775.1 Austrofundulus limnaeus
AGTGGTACAGCTCAGTGACAGTAGTACAGGTCAATGACAGTAGTACAGGTCAATGACAGTGGTACAGCTCAGTGACAGTAGTACAGGTCAATGACAGTAGTACAGGTCAATGACAGTAGTAGAGCTCAGTGACAGTAGTACAGGTCAATGACAGTAGTACAGGTCAATCACAGTAGTAGAGCTCAGTGACAGTAGTACAGGTCAGGGACAGTAGTGCAGGTCAATCACAGTAGTACAGGTCAATGACAGTAGTACAGGTCAATCACAGTGGTACAGGTCAATGACAGTAGTACAGGTCAATGACAGTAGTAC
>NW_013960024.1:2822-3077 GCF_001266775.1 Austrofundulus limnaeus
GAACCAACACCTGCAACAGAGACAACCAATCAGAACCAACACCTGCAACAGAGACAACCAATCAGAACCAACACCTGCAACAGAGACAACCAATCAGAACCAACACCTGCAACAGAGACAATCAGTGGGACTGGTCAATGACAGCAGTACAGGTCAATGACAGTAGTAGAGGTCAATGACAGTAGTACAGGTCAGTGACAGTAGTACAGGTCAATGACAGTAGTACAGGTCAATGACAGCAGTACAGGTCAATGA
>NW_013960025.1:0-521 GCF_001266775.1 Austrofundulus limnaeus
AAACTAACATTACAGGAAGAAACAAGCTAACGTTACATGAAGAAACAAGCTAATGTTACAGGAAGAAACAAGTTAACGTTACATGAAGAAACAAGTTAACGTTACAGGAAGAAACAAACTAACCTTACAGGAAGAAACAAGTTTAACGTTACATGAAGAAACAAGCTAATGTTACAGGAAGAAACAAGTTAACGTTACATGAAGAAACAAGCTAACGTTACAGGAAGAAACAAGCTAACCTTACAGGAAGAAACAAGCTAACATTACATGAAGAAACAAACTAACGTTACAAGAAGAAACAAGCTAACCTTACAGGAAGAAACAAACTAACGTTACAGGAAGAAACAAGCTAATGTTACAGGAAGAAACAAGTTAACGTTACATGAAGAAACAAACTAACGTTACAGGAAGAAACAAGCTAACCTCACAGGAAGAAACAAGTTAACATTACATGAAGAAACAAACTAACTTTACATGAAGAAACACTCTAATGTTACAGGAAGAAACAAGTTAACGTTACA
>NW_013960025.1:1521-1847 GCF_001266775.1 Austrofundulus limnaeus
TACATGAAGAAACAAGCTAATGTTACAGGAAGAAACAAGTTAACGTTACATGAAGAAACAAGCTAATATTACAGGAAGAAACAAGCTAACCTTACAGGAAGAAACAAGCTAACATTACATGAAGAAACAAACTAACCTTACCAGAAGAAACAAACTAACGTTACAGGAAGAAACAAACTAACGTTACAGGAAGAAACAAGCTAACATTACATGAAGAAACAAGCTAACCTTACATGAAGAAACAAACTAACGTTACAGGAAGAAACAAACTAACGTTACAGGAAGAAACAAACTAACGTTACAGGAAGAAACAAGCTAACCTTACA
>NW_013960026.1:0-847 GCF_001266775.1 Austrofundulus limnaeus
GTCCCTACATCTGTCCCTACATGTCCCTACATCTGTCCCTACATGTCCCTACATCTGTCCCTACATGCCCCCAATAACCCTACATCTGTTCCTACATGTCCCCATGTTCCTACATGTCCCCATGTTCCTACATCTGTGCCTACATATCCCCAATGACCCTACATCTGCCCCTACATGTCACCATGTTCCTACATCTGTCCCTACATGTCCCCAATGACCCTACATCTGTCCTTACATGTCCCCAATGACCCTACATCTGTCCCTACGTGTCCCCAATGACCCTACATCTGTCCCTACATGTCCCCAATGACCCTACATCTGTCCCTACATGTCCCCAATAACCCTACATCTGTCCCTACATGTCCCTACATCTGTCCCTACATGTCCCCAATGACCCTACATCTGTCCCTACATGTCCCCAATAACCCTACATCTGTCCTTACATGTCCCCAATAACCCTACATCTGTCCCTACATGTCCCCATGTCCCTACATCTGTCCTTACATGTCCCCAATAACCCTACATCTGTCCCTACATGTCCCCATGTCCCTACATCTGTCCTTACATGTCCCCAATGACCCTACATCTGTCCCTACATGTCCCCAATAACCCTACATCTGTCCCTACATGTCCCCAATAACCCAACATCTGTCCCTACATGTCCCCAATAACCCTACATCTGTCCCTACATGTCCCCAATAACCCAACATCTGTCCCTACATGTCCCCAATAACCCTACATCTGTCCCTACATGTCCCCAATAACCCAACATCTGTCCCTACATGTCCCCAATAACCCTACATCTGTCCCTACATGTCCCCAATAACCCAACATCTGTCCCTACATG
>NW_013960026.1:1847-3414 GCF_001266775.1 Austrofundulus limnaeus
GGGGTTAAAAGACATGTCCTGATCAAAAATCATTAAATTCATTCATTAAATCAACCAATTAGAATCATTGGTTGATTTCACACCTGTCAGAAAACCACTGTTGACCTGGTCCTCCTGTGGTTCTCCTGTGGTCCTCCAGTGGTCTTCCAGTGGTCCTCCAGTGGTCCTCCTGTGGTCCTCCAGTGGTCCTCCTGTGGTCCTCCTGTGGTCTTCCTGTGGTCCTCTAGTGGTCCTCCTGTGGTCTTCCTGTGGTCCTCCAGTGGTCCTCCTGTGGTACTCCAGTGGTCCTCCTGTGGTCTTCCTGTGGTTCTCTAGTGGTCCTCCTGTGGTCTTCCTGTGGACCTCCAGTGGTCTTCCTGTGATCTTCCTGTGACCTCCAGTGGTCTTCCTGTGGTCCTCCAGTGGTCCTCCTGTGGTCTTCCTGTGGTCCTCCTGTGGTCTTCCTGTGGTCCTCCAGTGGTCTTCCTGTGGTCTTCCTATGGTCTTCCTGTGGTCCTCCTGTGGTCTTCCTGTGATCTTCCTGTGGTCCTCCAGTGGTCGTCCTGTGGTCTTCCTGTGTCCTCCTGTGGTCTTCCTGTGATCTTCCTGTGGTCCTCCAGTGGTCTTCCTGTGGTCCTCCAGTGGTCCTCCTGTGGTCTTCCTGTGGTCCTCCTGTGATCTTCCTGTGGTCCTCCAGTGGTCTTCCTGTGGTCTTCCTGTGGTCCTCCAGTGGTCCTCAAGTGGTCTTCCTGTGGTCTTCCTGTGATCTTCCTGTGGTCCTCCAGTGGTCCTCCTGTGGTCTTCCTGTGGTCCTCCTGTGGTCTTCCTGTGATCTTCCTGTGGTCCTCCAGTGGTCTTCCTGTGGTCCTCAAGTGGTCTTCCTGTGGTCCTCCTGTGGTCTTCCTGTGGTCCTCCTGTGATCTTCCTGTGGTCTTCCTGTGGTCCTCCTGTGGTCTTCCTGTGGTCCTCCTGTGGTCTTCCTGTGGTCCTCCTGTGGTCTTCCTGTGGTCTTCCTGTGGTCCTCCTGTGGTCCTCCAGTGGTCCTCCTGTGGTCTTCCTGTGGTCCTCCAGTGGTCCTCCTGTGGTCTTCCTGTGGTCCTCCAGTGGTCCTCCAGTGGTCCTCCTGTGGTCCTCCTGTGGTCCTCCTGTGGTCTTCCTGTGGTCCTCCAGTGGTCCTCCTGTGGTCTTCCTGTGGTCCTCCTGTGGTCTTCCTGTGGTCCTCCAGTGGTCTTCCTGTGGTCTTCCTATGGTCTTCCTGTGGTCCTCCTGTGGTCTTCCTGTGATCTTCCTGTGGTCCTCCAGTGGTCGTCCTGTGGTCTTCCTGTGTCCTCCTGTGGTCTTCCTGTGATCTTCCTGTGGTCCTCCAGTGGTCTTCCTGTGGTCCTCCAGTGGTCCTCCTGTGGTCTTCCTGTGGTCCTCCTGTGATCTTCCTGTGGTCCTCCAGTGGTCTTCCTGTGGTCTTCCTGTGGTCCTCCAGTGGTCCTCAAGTGGTCTTCCTGTGGTCTTCCTGTGATCTTCCTGTGGTCCTCCAGTGGTCCTCCTGTGGTCTTCCTGTGGTCCTCCTGTGGTCTTCCTGTGGTCCTCCAGT
>NW_013960027.1:0-243 GCF_001266775.1 Austrofundulus limnaeus
CAGTCTCTGACTCATTCTGTGATTCAGTCTCTGACTCATTCTGTGATTCAGTCTGTGACTCATTCTGTGATTCAGTCTGTGACTCATTCTGTGATTCAATCTCTGACTCATTCTGTGACTCAGTCTCTGACTCAGTCTGTGATTCAGTTTGTGACTCATTCTGTGATTCAGTCTGTGACTCATTCTGTGATTCAATCTGTGATTCAGTCTCTGATTCATTCTGTGATTCAGTCTGTGACTCAT
>NW_013960027.1:2802-3017 GCF_001266775.1 Austrofundulus limnaeus
TCTGTGATTCAGTCTGTGACTCATTCTGTGATTCAATCTGTGATTCAGTCTCTGATTCTTTCTGTGATTCAGTCTGTGACTCATTCTGTGATTCAGTCTCTGACTCATTCTGTGATTCAGTCTGTGACTCATTCTGTAATTCAGTTTGTGACTCATTCTGTAATTCAGTCTGTGACTCATTCTATGATTCATCTGTGACTCATTCTGTGATTCAG
>NW_013960027.1:4017-4406 GCF_001266775.1 Austrofundulus limnaeus
CTGTGACTCATTCTGTGATTCAATCTGTAATTCAGTCTCTGATTCATTCTGTGATTCAGTCTGTGACTCATTCTGTGATTCAGTCTGTGACTCATTCTGTGATTCAGTCTGTGACACATTCTGTGACTCATTCTGTGATTCAGTTTGTGACTCATTCAGTGATTCAGTCTGTGACTCATTCTGTGATTCAGTCTGTGACTCATTCTGTGGTTCAGTCTGTGACTCATTCTGTGATTCGTTCTGTGATTAAGTCTGTGACTCATTCCGTGACTCGTTCTGTGATTCAGTCTGTGACTCATTCTGTGATTCAGTCTGTGACTCATTCTGTGATTCAGTCTGTGACTCATTCTGTGATTCAGTCTGTGACTCATTCTGTGATTCAATCTCTG
>NW_013960028.1:0-847 GCF_001266775.1 Austrofundulus limnaeus
ACCAAATAACCGCCCATCACATGCTGTTTGTCCTAGCTCAAGTCTCGGCTGTGGCAGCTATCATTAACAGGGCTGACTCCAAAAACTTAAAGTGTTGTAAATGTGCATCAAGTGATTGCTTTCTGAGAGTTTAATTAAAATCTGCCCAAAGGTCTGTGAGATATTTTACTAACAGACAAACAAATTATTATTTCATCAGCAATTAACCCCAAATGCTCTTGTCACGAATAGTCATTTTACAAAATAGCTTCAATATTTTACCAGTTTAATGTCAAGTTGATAAGATTTCCTACCACCAGACGCAGCTTGAACCCACTCAGCCTTTGAGTGGGAGTTCCGTTAAACACGTGAATGATAAAAGGCAGGTTTAACTTATTTAAACTGCGTGCATGAATAACTCCGTTTAAACGAGGCAAACAACTTGTTTCATCTTTAGAAAGTTATGACTACATCTTTTGACAAGTTTCTAAAACGCGTCGCGGAGTCATGAAATAATAGCGGAAACAGCAGCTGGTAAACGCTCCGAGTCACTGTGACGCAGATGAAACGCACGCGACTCACCTCGCCTCGTGAAGCCGGGTTGGGGTTAGTAGTTGCGGCGCGGAGCCTGACTGACTTCTGTCCGTCGGTTCTGTTTCCAACAGCTCTACTGAGCGGAACTCAAACTTCCGCATTTAAGACAACCCATCCCGCGGCGAGTGGGAGGGTTTTACCGCCGTGGACCGCTTGAAGACAGGCAGAGGCTTGTCTTTAGAGGGTGGAACATTATGGAGGTGTGTCGACCCTACCTGAAAATAAAATCTTCAAAAAAGACTATTCGTTTCATTTGTTTAGACACCAGTAAAAC
>NW_013960029.1:0-673 GCF_001266775.1 Austrofundulus limnaeus
CCATATTTCTTTATTTTTTAACATTATCTTCAACATATACAAGGATCTGGCATTTTTAACCTCATCTTCCATGCTGTTCCACAATCTTATTCCCTGGATTAAAGTGGATCGCTCCTTCAGGCTCATAAGAAACCAGGGTTTCACAAACATTTAGATTCCTTTATAATACGCCATTGTATAACAACAATCTTGCAACACACTAATGGAAGGAAATTAGCCATTTTTGGCTTTTACTGAGAGAAATAAGCAAATGTGTGGCAATTGAGTATATGATTATTCGATAAAAGAGCTACAAGAAGTACCTCTGCAAAGACTTCATGGTCACAGAGCAACAGTCTTTACACTTATTTGTGGACACTGTTTGTGTGTTTTATTTACAGAAATGAACATTTTATTATGCAGAGCTGCCGCGGCAATCTACCTATAGATATGGGTGGATCTTCCTCTCTGCTGGTGAAACCTTAGATATAAAGGCTTTATATCTATTTATATATATATGGTGAAACCACGTGATGTAATGAAGCCATTGGGGTGAAACAGATTATTTCCGGAATACCAACCCACAGAGAAAACTCCGCCTCCTTATTTGAATATAAGTAAATCTAAATGAAACAAAACAGTGTGAAATAAAAAGGGATGTAAAAATAAAAACTCATTCAATATGTAAAGTAGC
>NW_013960030.1:0-227 GCF_001266775.1 Austrofundulus limnaeus
GTGTTGTAGAGTCACAGTGGGTTTAATGGAACCTGCTCACAGAAACACGATTCATTTGGGACAGATGGAAACAATAAATCAACAGAAAAATGTCCTGATTTCATATAGATCCATTTGGGGAGGTGCATATATTGATTTATTTCAGAAGAAACAACTGAATTCACCAGTTTTCTGAATAATGACTTCAGAGCTGGTTTGTGTGTAGAAAACTGGATCTCCTCTTCTTC
>NW_013960030.1:1227-1847 GCF_001266775.1 Austrofundulus limnaeus
CTTGATGACTCCCTCCATATACGAACTTTATCGCGATTGGTCAGAGGTTTGTGGCTGTGTTTGTTTTTGCTGAAAGCGCACTGACACTGCATTTTGCAAAAGAAAAAAAAAACTATGTGCTTCCAGAAGCTGACTGTTGTACCCGGAAGCAGACATTTATAAAGATAATCAAATGGCCAAAAGACAGAAGAATCAATCGGCAAAAAAGGGCCAGAGTTTTAACTGGAACATACTTATGTACAAATATTGTCAGATCAGAGTTTTATTTTTTCTGGATTGTAGACTCCAGCAGGAAGAAACTGTTAAACTTTGATGTTGTAGACGCTCTTACTCAAAATATGTACCGGCACCGCCACCTGGTGTTGTGTTGTGGTAAGATGCTTATGGTGTATATGTGACTACGTCACATCCTGTACAGACACGCTGAATAGAGACGCAGCCGTATTTTTTTCTTTGCACTTTTTGGCGCTCCGTTAATGAGAGAGCAATGTTCTGTAAAAGCTCCAAATAAATGTGCATACAAAGACGCTAAAGAAACTTCAAGGCTCATTTATTTTTGTTTCTCTGCAACGTCAACACCTCTGCGCTACACTCCGTTCAACAGAAACCCTGTGCAGTGA
>NW_013960031.1:0-309 GCF_001266775.1 Austrofundulus limnaeus
GTCAGAAGAAATGGCTAAATTGAGGCGAGAAAATGAGCTACTGAAACAGCAACTTAATGTCGCAGCAAAAGAAAAGAAAGATTTGGAATCTAGTCTGGGTGAAAATGTCCAAACACTGGATCAACATATTAATCTTCTTCGAGATGAAAAAGCTAAAGTTGACATTTTGGTTCAGGAAAACAAGTCTCTTAAAAGAGATTTGGAGGCCGTCACTGCAGACTACAAAACTGCTGATAAAAACGCTAAAGTTCTGAAGACAGCGTGTGATTTCAGACATGAGAAACTACAAACAGCTGAAAAAAATTTAGC
>NW_013960031.1:3402-3678 GCF_001266775.1 Austrofundulus limnaeus
GCGCCTGAGAGATGGCGTCGTGACTAACTCACGCATTGGCTCATGGCTCTGCAAAGTTTTGACCTAGACATCCGTTATGGACAAAACAAGAAGTCTCATTTAGGTACAGACTTGGCAATCTGCCAAAAATGTACACAAGATGTCCCAGCTACACATGTGCCAGTCGAAAAGAAACCTTCAGTTATTGATGATCCAAATCATCATTACTTTGATCAAAACGTCTGTGAAGACATGACAACTATGTACGTAGATGGTTGCTCGTTCCGTGAGAATGCA
>NW_013960031.1:4678-4940 GCF_001266775.1 Austrofundulus limnaeus
TGTCGTGACTCAACGCTCCTGACCTGCAGCCTCCTGGTGGGGGCCATTTCCTGCTGTTCCTGCTGTTCCTGCTGTTCCTGTTGTTCCAGAAATTGGTTGATTCCAGATCAACCACACAATCGCAATGGAATTACCCTTGTGGAATATATTTTTCTTTTTTTTCCTTTGTTGTGGATTATCGATTTTTTGGTGGATTATACACTTTGGGTTCCGTTGGATTACAGACTCTGTGTTCCAGTGGATTAAAGTTTCTGTCCTGAAG
>NW_013960032.1:0-553 GCF_001266775.1 Austrofundulus limnaeus
CATGTCTTATGTGAAATTTTACTATGTGTTTCTGTTTTTTGTATACATTGTTTCAGTGTTTGGAAACACATCTGTTATGGCTGTAATATATCTGGATCACAACTTAAGAACTCCTAAGTATGTTGCTGTTTTCAACCTGGCCTTTGTGGACCTGTTACAGAGCACGGCTCTTGTGCCAAAGGTGCTCGATATCTTTTTATTTAGCCACTACTACATTGCCTACAAAGACTGTATGACATTTCTTTTTTTCTACTTCACTTTTGTTTTAATGCAGGCTCCTACTCTGGTGGCTCTTTCCTATGATCGCCTGGTGGCCATCATGTTTCCTCTGCACTATCAAACAAATGTTACCAATAGAGTTATGTTTTCTTTGATTACATTTTTCTGGATTTTTGCTATAATTGCTAGTTTAATTGCAGTTAGTCTCCTTACAAGACTTTCCTACTGTAAGTCTGTGGTTATTAACAGCTATTTCTGTGATCATGGCCTGATGTTTAAACTTGCGTGTAATGACAATTTTCCCAATTTCATCATATCTGTCATGAATCTAGTC
>NW_013960032.1:1553-1847 GCF_001266775.1 Austrofundulus limnaeus
CGCAAGTCTCAGGGACTGAGGTCGGTAGCATCCTCTCAGGAACCTCGGCTACCCCAAGTCAATGCCAAACTTCAAGTTAACGGTAAAGAATTTTCAATTAAACCATTCATCGATTCAGGTGCCGATACTGAGTTTATTGATTTTGATTTTGCTATTTCTCTTGGCATACAGATGCAACCCACCTCTAAACCTAGGAATGTTCTGGCTCTTGATGGACACCCCCTTAATCAGAATAGTCTACAAACTCAAGAGGTTCAATTATCTATCTGTGGTAACCATGTTGAATCACTAAAG
>NW_013960033.1:0-332 GCF_001266775.1 Austrofundulus limnaeus
GTGGAGAGTAACTGCAATGAGTGAAACCCAATGATTGCAGAATCTGCCTGGTGGCTGGGCCTTTTTTCATTGTGCAGTGTAAATATGTCCACAGCTGAGTAGAGTAGGAAATAGTTTCAAGTGTAGGAGGGTACAAATACCTAAGGCAGATGTTGCCAAGTTGTTCAATTTGTTCATATTGCAGTGTGTGAATGAATAGGAGCCATGCTACAGGAAGAGTGGTTAGGACTGCTCACAATGCCTTCATCA
Organism: Austrofundulus limnaeus; assembly: GCF_001266775.1. Taxonomy (NCBI): domain Eukaryota; kingdom Metazoa; phylum Chordata; class Actinopteri; order Cyprinodontiformes; family Rivulidae; genus Austrofundulus; species Austrofundulus limnaeus. The sequence continues at coordinate 250 of NW_013960033.1, forward strand.
TAGGTGGACGTCCAAATTTGCCAAGTTTTGATAGCAGATTACAATCAAGTCACCACTACAGTGTGGCTGGGGGTGGCCACGGG
>NW_013960033.1:1257-1810 GCF_001266775.1 Austrofundulus limnaeus
GCTAGCTCACCATGACAGCAATGGTTAGAACCACTAGTATCCCATGACACTCCTGCTCATCAAGTTTACGTCTGCTCTGGTTTCTTTTCGTAACGTATAAATCTTTCGCCTTTTACTAAAGACTTCCGTGGAGAGTAACTGCAATGAGTGAAACCCAATTTTTGCAGGCTCTGCCTGGTGGCTGGGCCATTTTTCATTGTGCAGTGTAAATATGTCCACAGCTGAGTAGAGTAGGGAATAGTTTCAAGTGTAGGAGGGTACAAATACCTAAGGCAGATGTTGTTCAATTTGTTCATATTGCAGTGTGTGAATGAATAGGAGCCATGCTACAGGTAGAGTGGTTAGGACTGCTCATAATGCCTTCATCATAGGCGGACGTGCAAATTTGCCAGATTTTGATAGCAGATTACAATCAAGTCACCACTACGGTGGAAGCCCAGCACTCGATCAGCTGTGACTTCCGCTGCTGGAGGAATTGTTTGTTGGAGCGACGCGGAAAACTCAATAACAGAAACATTGATATTGGAAAAGGCGGATTTGGCATAAACTGGTA
>NW_013960033.1:2810-3325 GCF_001266775.1 Austrofundulus limnaeus
CGCTTCATTAAAGACTTCCGGGTTTTCTCGATACACGCTCCGAAGCTTCGGCACAGGAAAACCCATCACTAAGTAGAGCATTGCAGCTACTGCTTGAAAGATTTTCGCTAGGCACTAAGCTGAATACGGGTCGCTTGCAAGGATGATACGCAGAAGGCTGTAGTGAAAGTAACCAGTAGCACAGATTATGAGTATGTGTTGAGTATGGTCGTGCATTTTGTCCAGGTCAGTTCTCAGCGGTCATTAGGAAAGAGGGTGGACCAAGTCTACTCAAACAAGCGCCAGAGTTTTTTATGCACCTCAGCAGGAAGTTTGAGATTGCAAGGGATTGAAACCAAATGGGTGTGGCCCCACAGTTTGTTCCAAGCTAGCTCACCATGACAGCAATGGTTAGAACCACTAGTATCCCCTGACACTCCTGCTCATCAAGTTCATGTCTATTCTGGTTTCTCTTCATAATGTACAAGTCTTTCGCCTTTTACTAAAGACTTCCGTGGAGAGTAACTGTAATGAGT
>NW_013960034.1:0-401 GCF_001266775.1 Austrofundulus limnaeus
CAGCAGAGGGTGATTCTGTAAGCTGAGCACAGGTCGCAAAGATCAAGAAGGCTGACTAAAGGTGAGCTCATCTCAGTCTTAACTTTAAGGCATGTTTACAGTTCAAGCAGTGCTGCCTCGTGGACATTTTGGCGTCTTAGTTGTAGAGTGCAGATTAACCCAACATCCATGCATGCACTGCCGACGTCACGTAATTTCACTTCACTTTAGATGGCTGATGCTTTAAAAGGTAACATTTTTAATACATGTTTGTGGTCCTGAATACAAGCTAAGAGCAGTGTGTAGCTGATAAAATGCTGTAACGGGTATTTTTTTTTGGCCTCGTCAGAAAGCATCCTTGATGTTTTTGAGCTGCCGTACAGCTAGGTCGACTGGGACGTTGAATCTGAGGTGGCTGACGC
>NW_013960034.1:1401-1847 GCF_001266775.1 Austrofundulus limnaeus
GTGAAAGCTAAGATCCAGGACAAAGAAGGCATCCCTCCTGACCAGCAGAGGCTGATTTTTGCTGGGAAACAGCTGGAAGATAGCCGGACCCTGTCAGACTACAACATCCAGAAGGAATCAACCCTCCACCTGGTCCTGCGTTTGAGGGGTGGCGTGCAGATCTTCGTGAAGACCCTCACTGGTAAGACCATCACGCTGGAGGTGGAGCCCGATGACAACATAGAGACAGTGAAAGCTAAGATCCAGGACAAAGAAGGCATCCCTCCTGACCAGCAGAGGCTGATTTTTGCTGGGAAACAGCTGGAAGATAGCCGGACCCTGTCCGACTACGACATCCAGAAGGAATCAACCCTCCACCTGGTCCTGCGTTTGAGGGGCGGCATGCAGATCTTCGTGAAGACCCTCACTGGTAAGACCATCACGCTGGAGGTGGAGCTCGATGACAC
>NW_013960035.1:0-846 GCF_001266775.1 Austrofundulus limnaeus
TGTGTGTGTGTGTGTGTGTGTGTGTGTGTGTGTGTGTGTGTGTGTGTTTTCTGCAGACAAGTGGAGAGAAGGTGAGCAAGCTGAGCCTGGTGGATCTGGCTGGAAGTGAGCGGGCTGCAAAGACCGGAGCGGCAGGGGAACGACTGAAAGAAGGCAGCAACATTAACAAGTGAGTCAGCAGGAAATAAAAGCAGAAGTTAAAACTGGCTCTGAACTTTTTGTAATCCTGCAGCCTTCTGAAGGTGAGATCATCCTGATGATTTGTGGACTTTCTTCAGCCGTCACGGCTCCTTTCACTAGAATCTGCCCTCCCTGCAGGTCTCTCAGCACTCTGGGTTTGGTGATCTCAGCCTTGGCTGACCAGGGAGCGGGACACAACAAGAACAAGTTTGTTCCCTACAGGGACTCTGTGCTCACCTGGCTGCTGAAGGTACAGCGAGGACAGAGCTGCATACAGATTCTACAGCAGATAATCAGGACAGCTTTAATTACACTGCAGAGCCTCTTCAGTACAGCAGGAGACACGAGCAAATTAGCTCTTTATCTAAAGAAACTAAACTTTGAAGTCTCTGTGTAATTATTTTCTGGTGGGCTTTTGATTTAGTTAGAAAAAAGTTTTATCTCTACTTAGTATTTCATCTTAGTCTCCCAATCTTTGCTGCACATTACTTTCTAAATGTTCAACCCCATTTCCAATGACGTTGGAATATTGTGTAAAAGATGAATAAAAACAATATGATGATTTGCAAAAGACAAGATATTTAATGTTTAAATAGAAAAACATTATTGTTTTTTGGCAAATATACACTAATTATATATTTATATTTGGTCTAAAAACATGTTTTT
>NW_013960036.1:0-846 GCF_001266775.1 Austrofundulus limnaeus
AAGCTGGTCCAGCTCTGCAGGGAGAGCTCAGTCACGTAAAACATTGGTTTTACACAGACAGCTGCTGCTGGGTCAGACCAACATAATACTTCATGAAAATATATGTAAAAATAAAATAAAATTAAATTAAAATAAATGTTGCAATCTGAGCTCTGGACTTTTTGAAAATCCCAAAGAAAAACACAAAAAACTGCATGTTTCAGATTTTCTAACGCAGAGTTCAGACTGAACATTTTCATGGTCTCGTCACCACAAGTCAGAGCTTAGTGTTGCAAAAATGCGGTTTAAAAATAAAACAACAATAAAATGCAATTCGAACTTTGGGTCTGTTTGCAGAAACGGCGTTCTTTTCGGCGACAGAGAGGTAGCGTGTCCTGATGTTGGTGGCTCGTCAGGGATTGGCTGATTTCTCTGTGCTTCTGGGCGGAGTCAGGACTGATCCCACGGCAACAGGTGACCGCTGACAGTCGGGGGCGTCAACCTGACGCTCCTGGGCTTTTCTCTGCAGGACAGAAAAACTCAGGTTTAACACAAAATTACACAATTCTGCAGGACAAACTGGACATTTTTCTGCTCATGTCTGTATGTACGCATGTTGACCAGTCAGCACAATAGTTCACTGCGCAAGAGAATATCCAATGAATGAGCATCTACAAATTATTAACTCCTTCCAGATGACCTTACAAAACCAAAGTTTAATCCAATTTTCTGATGCGGAGCAAACATTTGAGACTAATTTACAGCACAAGCATCAAGTGCTACACGTCACACAATATTTGCTTTAAGCTTCGGCCTTTTTCATTTTATCGTGATGATAAATTTTAAATATATTGTGCAGCCCTAATT
>NW_013960037.1:0-362 GCF_001266775.1 Austrofundulus limnaeus
GAATGAGGCCGATATTTCAGTTAAAATACATCAGCAAAAATATTTATTCGAGTATAGTACTACCCCCCAACTTTATTTTATGGATTAAATTTTGCGTATTATACTTGAGTAGCTACGGTATATTTGTTTGTCTTACATCACATCATTTTTAGTTGAGCAAAAACAATGAACAAATAATTTTAAAGTAACCGTTTAATATTCAAGAGGTGAAATGATCTGTTGGGTTCAGGTCAGGTGACTTGGTCAATCTAAAACCCTCCACCTCTTCACCCCTGATGAAGTCCTTTGTTTTGTTATCACAGTGCTTTGGTTCATTGTCCTGCTGCTGATAAAAGTCCTCCTGATTAGTTTGGATACATTTC
>NW_013960037.1:1362-1846 GCF_001266775.1 Austrofundulus limnaeus
CAATTAATCCTGATTCATTTTTTTGCCTATATCGCCCACGTCTAATCCACAGAAATAAGATCTCACTTGGTTTTTAATGCCCACTGCAGTTATTTGTGATTTATTATTGCTGCCACCATAAAAGGCAGGAGATCAAGTAGTTGTCTGTTTGTTTGTGATCATTTGTCTGTTAGTAAAATATTTCATAAACCAAAAGCTTTATTGGAATGAAATGCTCAGAAAGTAATCACTGGATATACATTTAACTTGACTCAAGATGGCCACTCCACCTAAATGCACACAACGTTTTCTGTCATTTAGTAAATCCTAAACATTAATTGTAACATTTGGTGTGTTAGCAGCTTCCTGCAGGTTGCTCAAGATTTTTGTTTACAGCTTTGGCATTAACTGTTGGAGTCATTTCTGTTTGTCTGTTAGCAAAATATCAAAACTCTTCAAACTGATCTTCAGATATACTTGTGTAACTAAATAAGCTCCTTTAAAC
>NW_013960038.1:0-399 GCF_001266775.1 Austrofundulus limnaeus
GGTCACTGCTCTGCTGCTTTGAAGTTCCACTTCTTCTTGAGCTGTTCCTCCTTCAGCCGATGACACGAAGACACTTCACTGTGGTTCAGCTCGGTCTTTTATCTTCCTCCGTGAGCTTGTCCCCCACCTCTCTTGGGGTGATCATGTATCATGTGTTTCTTCACGGTACTTTTCCATTATTACGCAACTCTGCTGCTTCCTCTTCTTGGGGCAGTCAGGTACTTTTTCTGCGGTATCAAAAGTCCAGTTTATCTGTTATATCAACATTTCTGAGAAGTCTTTGTTTGCACAAGGTTTCGCATGAAATCAGATAAGGGAACTGAGAGCTTCCTGACGGTTAGAAGTGAAGCAATGCTCAGCTTCACATGAAGCTCAACTTCTCTGCATATGAACAGCCAC
>NW_013960038.1:1399-1846 GCF_001266775.1 Austrofundulus limnaeus
CAGAGAAGCAGATTTGTGTTACCTGTGTCTCAGAGAAGCAGATTTGTGTTACCTGTGTCTCAGAGAAGCAGATTTGTGTTACCTGTGTCTCAGAGAGAAGCAGATTTGTGTTGTTACCTGTGTTTCAGAGGAGCAGATTTGTGTTACCTGTGTCTCAGAGAAGCAGATTTGTGTTACCTGTGTCTCAGGGAGAAACAGATTTGTGTTGTTACCTGTGTCTCAGAGAAGCAGATTTGTGTTACCTGTGTCTCAGAGAAGCAGATTGTTACCTGTGTCTCAGAGAGAAGCAGATTTGTGTTGCCTGTGTCTCAGAGAGAAGCAGATTTGTGTTGTTACCTGTGGCTCAGAGAAGCAAATTTGTGTTGTTACCTGTGTCTCAGAGAGAAGCAGATTTGTGTTACCTGTGTCTCAGAGAGAAGCAGATTTGTGTTACCTGTGTCTCAGAGA
>NW_013960039.1:0-519 GCF_001266775.1 Austrofundulus limnaeus
GTACAGTGTGACAACATGTGCAGTGTGATAACATGTACAGTGTGACAACATTTGCAGTGTGACAACATGTGCAGTGTGATAACATGTGCAGTGTGATAACATTTGCAGTGTGATAACATTTGCAGTGTGATAACATGTGCAATGTGATAACATGTGCAGTGTGATAACATGTACATTGTGATAACATGTGCAGTGTGATAACATTTGCAGTGTGATAACATTTGCAGTGTGACAACATGTGCAGTGTGATAACATGTACAGTGTGACAACATGTGCAGTGTGATAACATGTGCAGTGTGATAACATGTGCAGTGTGATAACATTTGCAGTGTGATAACATTTGCAGTGTGATAACATGTAGTGTGATAACATGTGCAGTGTGATAACATGTACAGTGTGATAACATTTGCAGTGTGATAACATTTGCAGTGTGATACATGTAGTGTGATAACATGTGCAGTGTGATAACATGTACAGTGTGATAACATTTGCAGTGTGATAACATTTGCAGTGTGATAC
>NW_013960039.1:1519-1845 GCF_001266775.1 Austrofundulus limnaeus
GTGTGATAACATGTAAAGTATGATAACATGTGCAGGTGATAACATGTACAGTGTGATAACATGTGCAGTGTGATAACATGTAAAGTATGATAACATGTGCAGGTGATAACATGTACAGTGTGATAACATGTGCAATGTGATAACATGTACAGTGTGATAAATGTGCAGGTGATAACATGTACAGTGTGATAACATGTGCAGTGTGATAACATGTAAAGTATGATAACATGTGCAGGTGATAACATGTACAGTGTGATAACATGTGCAGTGTGATAACATGTAAAGTATGATAACATGTGCAGGTGATAACATGTACAGTGTGATAA
>NW_013960040.1:0-646 GCF_001266775.1 Austrofundulus limnaeus
TTTTATTTTTGTAATTTATATTTTTGTAATTTTTATTTTTAAAGGTTTTCAACATTTAACACAAACATACACACATGGGAAGCATGTCAATAAACACTATCCAAACTATTTGAATGATAATTTATATTGCTCGTGTAAAGTCTGATCTCCAAGGTTTTACATACTCAGTCCATTTGGTCCAGATCTTATAAAACATGTCCCTTTGAATCTTGAGGGAAAACAATGACTTTTCCTTGACGTATATTTCATGTACAATGTTAATCCACCTCTCGATGGTTGGGGATTTGACTTTCAGCCATTTCTTTTGATGGCTTTCTTGCTTGCAACAAGTAACATACTCAATAGTCTTTTGTCAGTGTTATTCCAATTAGTTGTTGGTACATCACATAAATACAATATTTCACATTTAAGAGGATTTTTTGCACCAAATACGTTATTAACATGTTCACAAATCTGTGCCCAATACTTAGAAATAACCTGACATCCCCAGAAAATATGGAAGTGGTTAGCACCAGTAGCCCCACATAGTCTCCAACATGCATCTCCTCTGCCTAGATGACGTTTCTGAGTAGGGGCAGTAAAATATCTAACAATGTTCTTCCAGCTAAACTCTCGCCATGTATAAGACCTTGTTATTGTCCATTGA
>NW_013960041.1:0-549 GCF_001266775.1 Austrofundulus limnaeus
GTTTGCTCCGTGCCCCCCTCGGAGTTCTTTCAGGTTTTCATTTGGCTTTAATGTCCATGATGCAGCTGTACCATAGTCTGGCTTGACTGATGGCCCATCTCAGTGTCTTTGCTCCATCTGTATGTCATCGCATGTCGACATGAGAAGCGTGGTTCAGTTCATTTTGTCATCTTTCCCCAGAAAAGCAGCTCACTGAATTCAATGTACATGTATTCACCACTCTTCCATCATTAAAGGAAAGCCCCACATGACCACATACTAAAAGTGACATTCAGGTCCACATTAAAATTAAGTAATACAAGGTCCACATTAAAATTAAGTAATACAAGGTCCCCTTATCAAGCAAACTATTTTAATTTTCCCCTTTTAAGGATCACTACTTTTTGTCAAGTATATGCCCCTAGATATGATGTCACCCTGTACAAATCAGATCACATTTTATTATTAGACATAATGTATTAGACAAAACTTTACTCCTGTAAATTAAGATCATGATCTGTGGTTTAACTTGCATGAACTGATTTGAGTCTACCATGCTGTTCTTTATTT
>NW_013960041.1:1549-1845 GCF_001266775.1 Austrofundulus limnaeus
GAAGGTTTTCTTCCCACCTATCACAGCGTGGCTTCTAAAAAGCTCACCTGAAGGATTTTTATTCCCACCTATCACAGCGTGGCTTCTAAAAAGCTCACCTGAAGGATTTTTTATTCCCACCTATCACAGCGTGGCTTTTAAAAAGCCCACCTGAAGGATTTTTATTCCCACCTATCACAGCGTGGCTTCTAAAAAGCTCACCTGAAGGATTTTTTATTCCCACCTGCCATAGCGTAGCTTCTAAAAAGCCTACCTAGAGGATTTTATCCGGATACGCGCTTAAACCGACCTAAGTG
>NW_013960042.1:0-463 GCF_001266775.1 Austrofundulus limnaeus
TAACAGGTCTGTTCCTGTGCACGCCCTTCAGAAACCACTTAACCTTAAAACGCTCATGAGCGCCCCGATGGAAGGCAGTGGGTTGGTGGTGGATCGAGGAAGGCCCAGCTCCCTGGGCTCTTCCTGACTGCGGGCGCTCGACTCCAGCCCAGCTGCCTGGGAGGGGTGGGTCTGTTCGCCGCTGTTGTCTTCGGCCTCTGAAGCGGTGTCTTCCGACTCCGGTTCGAGGGAAATGATGTCGTCGACTGCCACAGACGCGAAGGCGTCGATGTCTTCTTCCAGCTCCGTGAAGAACTCAGCCGGCCGTCATCTTTCTTCTAGCGGCAATCTTCTACAAGCTTGGCAGGCGACGTCCATCGCCATACCCGAGTTGGCGTGGTCGGCGCTGAGGCACCCTTCACACACCAAATGCAGGTCGGAGGCCAGCATGTATCCAGTGCCGCAGGCGGGGCAAATCTTCGTC
>NW_013960042.1:1463-1845 GCF_001266775.1 Austrofundulus limnaeus
TCCATGAGGCCCCATCAATCTGTTATTGATCAGAAAACTCGTCTCTTAATTTGAGACAAACAGCTGTTTGTGTTTCTGAGGGTCTCTGCTGACCCCTGGTGGCTGCCGAGTGAACCGCAGCAGGTGGGTTACTTTGTTAAACAATAACAGGTTTCTTCTGTCTGAAATCAAAACTGATTCAAAACAACACCTACAGCAGCATTAGAAGTAGAAATGGGAGAAATGCCATTAGATCTAAGGAGAACTGCATTAGGAATTAATTATTGGCTAAATTTGATGGGCAATAAATGTGGACATCCAACTCGTGAAATTATTAAACCATGTTGGGAAAAGGAAAAAGGGATGAAGAGTTATGGATGGAAAATTGAAAAGGAAGTAAAGG
>NW_013960043.1:0-223 GCF_001266775.1 Austrofundulus limnaeus
CTTTCTTGACTTTCTCACAGGAGTAACGGTGTTGCAGATCGTCCATCATTAGCTTTTTCATTTCTTTTGTTAAGGCATCATCTTCCACCTTCTCCTCCAGTAGGTTACTGATGTGTTCCATAACAGGCTTCAAAGATGAGAGAGTGGTTTTTTTTTCAGAGCCAAGTAAATCTGTAAAGTCATTGAGAGGCCCCAGCAGCTGGCAGACCCTCTCCAGCATTTG
>NW_013960044.1:0-493 GCF_001266775.1 Austrofundulus limnaeus
GTTTTATACTGGCAGGAACAGGTGAGTTAAATGAGCTGATTGAGTTATCTGTGACGGGAGGGGCAGAGGCAAAGAGCAGGGAGCAGAACTGGGTCAAGAACAGGCAGACAGAGACAGAATCATAACAGAGCCCCCCCCTCAAGGTCCGGCTCTAGACGGACCACTAGCTGGGGATGGCTGACTGGGATTGGAACTATGGAATTCCCTAATGAGGTCTTTATCGAGGACATGACGAGATGGTACCCATGACCTTTCTTCGGGGCCATAACCCTCCCAGTCTATCAGGTACTGGATTCCACGGCCCCAACGTCTAGACTTCAGGATGCAGTTGACGGTGAAAGCCGGACCACCATCGATGAGTCGGGCAGGAGAAGGGGGCCTGGAGGAGGGTGCAAACTTGGATACCTCGACAGGCTTGACCCGGGACACATGGAACGAGGGGTGTACACGCATGGAGCCTGGGAGCCTGAGTCTGACAGCCGCCGGGTTGATC
>NW_013960044.1:1493-1845 GCF_001266775.1 Austrofundulus limnaeus
TGATTGAGCCGATGACCATGCAGAGGCTGTATCAGGTGATCTCTCTCAGAAGGTCGAGTCTGGATACCCAGGGAAAGAACAAAGCTGTGGTCAATGAATTCTGTGTCAGCACCTGAGTCAATAAATACTTTAACTGATTTGTTTTTACCTGAGAAGGTTAATTCAGCAGACAGTACCGGGAGAGATTGATTTACATGAGCCGGACTAAGGACATGATTTAAGGGCTTCTTGGGTTTGATGGGACAATTCATAGCCAAATGACCACGACCAGCACAGTACAAACACAGACGACGACGAATCTTCTCCTCCGGAGAGATCTTGGACCTGCCGATTTGCATTGGTTCCTCTGGAG
>NW_013960045.1:0-631 GCF_001266775.1 Austrofundulus limnaeus
TATTAAATATTTAGTTGGTAGTCTATAATACATATTTCTAGTTACTAAAACACACTCTTTTATTGCAGGTCCTTTGGATAAGCCCATTTTCTCAACCTGCTGCCGAAGCCTTATTGGTTGTAAAGGATGCATGGAAAAGTGGAACGAAGACTACGACCATTGCCCAAAGTGTCGAGCTGACGATTTGAAGAACAGCATTCATGAGGTAGCAGGACTGACTCAAGCACTGGCACCACTGGAGAAGTTATTGATAAATTTAAAAAAAAATCTGCTGGCAGAGCTGTTCTATTTTCTGAGCGTTGTAATGTTCCTCATCAGTACCGTTTTAAAATATAAGATAATGTTCAACACTGTTTAAAATGTTCATGCTTGTTGTACAAGCTGTTTTTGAGAGTTGCATATGGCTGTTAACTTTTAAAAGCACTTTGATTCAAAATGCAAAATGGCAAATGTTTTATAAATGTCAATCTCTTCAAATTTGTTTCTTTTAAATTACTTTTGGCAATGGTTATAAGTCACTAACCTTTGAATGCTGACAATGTGTTGATGTTTTAAACACAATAAAAACATTTTGTTACTTTAACAGTAGTCATTTGTTGAACAAGAAATACCAAAAATACATGTAAACATG
>NW_013960045.1:1631-1844 GCF_001266775.1 Austrofundulus limnaeus
AAATAAGGCTACTTTACCTTGGTTATAGATGACGTGACTGCAATTTCAAGTTGAGCATCTGTGACGTGCTTTTTCCGCCGCAACTGGTGATTCATACAGAACCTTCTCACTGACATCTCCGAACACTTAGACAGACCCAGTTGAAGCAGCGTAGCTGATATTTCAGCGTGTGTTTGACCGCTTTTGAAACATTCTGTGACTACGTCTGCAAAC
>NW_013960046.1:0-844 GCF_001266775.1 Austrofundulus limnaeus
GTGTGTGTGTGTGTGTGTGTGTGTGTGTGTGTGTGTGTGTGTGTGTGTGTGTGTGTATTTTGGCAATGTCAAAGTGCAAGAAGCAAAAGCGGGAAAAAAAAACATTAAAAAGTGACAAAAAGCAGGATGTGCAATGATGTAAAACTCTGAAAAAGGTCCAAGACTGAGGAAGACAGATGGAGTCAGCAAACACAAAAGTGTGACAGCCCAGTACATCGAAAGACAGAGCTTAGCATCCCGCATTGTGTCCACACAGACAGGGCTAACTCAGGGGCTCAAGCTGCATGCTGTTCCTGTGATTAGCTCTCCATCTGGCAGGGTGGGCAACGTGAGCAGCCAGAGCACCACAGCCTGCTGCAGAGATCTCAGAGTTGGGAGGCTGCATTTGGCAGAGACCGTGTGAGTACGCTCACTGCTCAGCCCTGCCCATAATGCCCAGGGGGATCAAACATCTGGCTGAAATCATCTGCTGGACAGTGAAATAGTGTGAATGAGACGTCATGTCCCTCAGACCTTGCGCATCATATAGGCTCTGTCTTTGTTAGGACAGGAATAAAGTAGTCGTTCTTGTCTTGAAACCAAACTAAAATGACCTTTTTTCTTGTCGCAGAAACTCAAACTAACAAAACTGATTCATTTAAACTGATGAACTTTTTATAAGATAGAATTATACAAACAAAAACCTTTAACACACGAAAGACAGAGTCCTGATGCATCTCAAAAATCCAGGTAGAAAAAATCTAACAATGTTGAGCAGAATGGGTATAATTCTGTGAGGATCTCACAGTCACACTCCTGATTGGTCTGACAGCTAACAGGCAGCAGCTGGTGGTAATCTCCCTGA
>NW_013960047.1:0-257 GCF_001266775.1 Austrofundulus limnaeus
TAGTTGTTAATGAGTTTGCAGCTGTTGTAGTTGTTAATGAGTGTGCAGCTGTTGTAGTTGTTGTTAATGAGTGTTCAGCTGTTGTTGTAGTTGTTAATGAGTGTGCAGCTGTTGTAGTTGTTGTTAATGAGTGTGCAGCTGTTGTTGTAGTTGTTAATGAGTGTGCAGCTGTTGTAGTTGTTGTTAATGAGTGTGCAGCTGTTGTTGTAGTTGTTAATGAGAGTGCAGCTGTTGTAGTTGTTAATGAGTGTGCAGCT
>NW_013960047.1:1257-1844 GCF_001266775.1 Austrofundulus limnaeus
ATGATTATTTTTAATTGTGTCTCAGTGTTAATTTCGTTAGTTAATAATTGTTACTTTCTATTTTTTTCTCACTGAGAACCAGCTGAAGGCTCATCAGAGGAGTGAAGAAACATTTAGACAATTCGAACAAGTTCTGGCCTGAATTTGTAAAAAGTTTATGAACATTGTAAATAAATCATTTTAAATCTATATTTGTGTGTGGAACATTTTTACTGCAGTGTTCTGTTTAAGACTCAAATGTTTCTCCTGCTATTTGTGTACATATCCATACGCTATATTCAGATTCAGATTCTCTTTATTGTCATACAACATAACCTCAGGGATGCATTGTAGAATGAAATTATGATGCACACGACATAAACAGTTTGACAAACTATAAAGTAATGTAAAGTTTGAAATACTAAATTAAACAAAGTAAAGTATGTTAGGCATTTAAAAACATACTTTACTTTGTTTAATTTAGTTTAGGCATATACAAACAAAAACAGAAAAAATAAAGTAATAAAAAAGTACATATATTGAAGACCTTCAAACTATTATTGTTGAAAAAATCTGCTATCTAGGTACCTCACTAATGGAGTTGGGGT
>NW_013960048.1:0-844 GCF_001266775.1 Austrofundulus limnaeus
TACTTAGAACCTTCTTAAGATCCGATTGTGCAAAATGCAAATTCTTACAATTTTTTGACTGGTCTTAAGATTTTGATCAGGAGTGTATATATGTATGTGTGTATGTGTATGTATATATATAAATTTTACTAAATTTTTACTAAATTTACTGAATGTACTGAAAAGTCCTTGAAAGTACCTTGAATTTGATGTTGTCCAAGTTGTGGGAACCCTGTGTTGAATAAACTCCCAACTTCTGAGCATTCAGGAGTTTGCAGCAGATCGTTTTCAGCTGCTGTTTGTGATGGGACTCGGACAGGAGGGGTTCTTCAAGTTTTCCTACATGTCCAGCTCATTGTATGCTGACAAAACTTACAGGAAAGTTTTTCTCCTGATAAATGAACCGCCGGGCATTTTTCTGTCCTAAACATTACCCTAAGACTGCTTCATATATTTAGAGGATGTTTCTGTTTCCCCGTGCATTGCTGCTCACTCCTCTCTCTGTGTCAGGAGGGGCGCACACCCAGCGAGCCTGTTAAGCAAGTACAGGGAGCAACAGCAGCTAAAATACCTCAAACTGTCTTTAAATAAGCAGATTTTGTGGGATTCAGCATTTTATACTGGATTGCATTTTGTTTGGTCAATTCTGCGATTCCGTCTGTTTTCTTAGCAAAATACAAACAGAAGTGGAGCAAGGGAAGGTGGATTCTGATTAGCTGTTGTGACGCACATTTCTGCAGTAAAGATGCTCATAGCTGATCGTGATTGAACTGAAAATTTTCTCTATATATAGTCACGATCAAACGCCCAGCTCTACGACACACCAATGCAGATAACATTCACAGCTTGCATTTGTTTATTACTC
>NW_013960049.1:0-582 GCF_001266775.1 Austrofundulus limnaeus
ATATATTTCACATCAACAGTTTCTGTTCTCTTGTTACATTTATCACATTTATTTTTTTTATCACATTTATTTTCCCTGTAAACAAACTGTAAAACTTTCATAGAATCAAACTTCAGTTGTGTTGAACTGAATGTGAAATAAAAACAAAATGTTCTTTTTAAAGTTGATGATTTGTTTAGAACCACAACACATTTTTTCATACAAGACACTTTGTTTAAATGTAATAAATTAGGAGGTGCTATAAGACATGCAGATCTATGAGATGACAATTAAAGCACAAAACATGTTTAAACTTTATTCAGTTTGTCAAAGACATCACTGTGAAAATGTTAAGATGCTTATTAAATGTTGAAAATGAATCAAATTAAAGTTCTTCCTGTAAAATCCACAACAGGTCAGATTTTCAGTATAAAAGCTCGGGCTAACTTTAAGACCGGAAACTGATCTGATGTCTATCGTGTTTTGTAGGCGAGGTAGGACCCATGATGCAGGCAGGCCTGAAGAAGTGATAAAAAAAAGTCTTTGTAAAATAAAAGGTCAGTCTGGCAGCAAAAACAAAACGCACACTAGTACAGGGAAACC
>NW_013960049.1:1582-1843 GCF_001266775.1 Austrofundulus limnaeus
CCTTCCTACCTGCAGAGACAGATGTGTATGAAGCTTCAATCTTCACTTTGTTTTCTTCAACAATCTGACAGCTGAAGGTTCTGTTTCTAACATTTTTATGTTTCACAGTCAGAGATGAAGAACAGCTATCATCATCATCACCTGTCAGCTTAGATCCTGTCTCATCCACCCACCGGATCTTGTCTGAACAAAAAGACCAGTATCTCCTCAGAGAACAGAGTAATGTAACGTCTCCATCCTCTGTTGGACCAACATGTGATG
>NW_013960050.1:0-288 GCF_001266775.1 Austrofundulus limnaeus
GGCTGAGCAGCACCCGCTGGACAGAAACTGATAGAAGTCAGAAAGAGGCTCCAAACATAAGCAGCTACAAAACAACCACCAGAAATAGAAGCTCCATTTGTCGCTAGCCGTTTTTAACAAAGAAAATGCTGCTAAAAGGATTAATAAAGTCTCCGGTTCAAATCTGTAGCGAAAACCCCCTTGTTAAAAAAAACATAAATATGACCTTTAATGAGAGTTTTCCTTCCTGGCTCTGTGAATGGTACTGTTGAAGCAAAATTAACAATCAGACACATACACAAAAACAGG
>NW_013960050.1:2888-3138 GCF_001266775.1 Austrofundulus limnaeus
AATGACATGTACTCACAACAGTATACTGTATATTTGATCTTTCTTTTTCTTTTCTTTTTTCACATTTTAGGGGAAGCTGAGCTTCCCTTGCAGTCTTAAAGCAATCGATCTGATTCAGACTAATAAACTTAGATTTTAGTTCATGGTTTTCAGATGATGCTCTGTAGTTAAGAAGTTTCTATAATACTTCTTCCATCCATCCATCCATCCATCCATTTTCTTCCGCCTATCCGGGGTCGGGTCGCGGGGG
>NW_013960050.1:4138-4443 GCF_001266775.1 Austrofundulus limnaeus
GTCTTCTTCAAAAGGGCCTATATTATGTGTTTCTCAGGCATATATTTAGATTCTATACCATAATAAAGTATTTTTTCACCTTTAGTTGTTATGAAATGTTACTTATATGTTTAAATATAAAACTAGATACCGCATAGTGGTAAAATAATGACCCCCGCACGCACAAATGCACCAGAACTCAGAAGTCTTTATTCCTAATAGATGTCATATTACCTAGGTGCATCCCAAAATTGTAGTAGTGTGGGTGGGTGTCTTTTTATTTTGTGGGGTGGGGGGTGTTGGATAGCCCCTCATCAGAGCTAAAC
>NW_013960051.1:0-346 GCF_001266775.1 Austrofundulus limnaeus
CAGAGTAAATGTACCACGATGTTGACCAGAAATACAACTTTCTCTAAAGTTGCTCCATAAAAGTACAACCTTTACATGAGTTTTGTCCCACACATCTGTGAAAGAAAATATCCTCTAAATGTAAATTTGAAGTTAGACTCACTGTTTTTCATAAATCCTTACCTTGATTTGTTATTTAATGTGTTTAAACACAAACATGCTAAAGAAATGTTAATAAAAGCTGCAGTTAAAATACAGAGAACATACCAGAGCAGGTTGGGAAGGGGTACCTCCACTGTCCAGTTTCTAAACACTCAGTTTCTTCAGAACCCTCTACATCATAAGCTTCTGGGCAGAAAAACTTCAG
>NW_013960051.1:1346-1843 GCF_001266775.1 Austrofundulus limnaeus
AGTAATATATTTACTGAGAAAATGGTGACGTGTTCAATACTTATTTTACCCGTTGTCTGCAACACCAGGAGAAGCTAAATTCAACAAAATGCATTTAACGGCTGAAAACTGGATTTTGTATTTGTCCTTTTTAAAGACAGTATAGTGAAAAAACAATACACAGATAACTGTCATATTGTTGGAGTGAAGTATGGTTTATGGTGAGTGGGAATGGATAAAGAACACATATGAGTGAAGTGGGCCCACTGCTCTCCCCCCAAAAAACGTTGGTCTTTATTCAAACCTTTGCATCTCTCGGATGAAGGATGCAAAGTTTCTCAGGATCCATAAAGTCGTCCCCAAGAATTATTTTTCTTTGACTGCTCGGGGCCAGGCAGTGGTCTAAGCAGTGCAAAGAGGTTTTTAATGCCACAGACATCGCACAGACCATTGTCAAGGAGTCCCATCACCATATTGTGTGGCAGTTGAGCAGATTGGGCCCAGTTAGGACTCCAACC
>NW_013960052.1:0-843 GCF_001266775.1 Austrofundulus limnaeus
TCATAATATTATGAAGTTGAAGTTTACTAGACCAACATGAGAAATGGCAGGATGCAGATAATCTGAGCTAAATTATTATGGACATTTATAACAATTCATGTTTTCTTAGTGAATGTTTTTTTTCTTACTTAACCTTTTTCTAACTTAACTTACTAACCTTAAAAGATTTCAGCAACAGTTAGATCAGCTTTTTTTTAAATGATTACTAAAACCGTAAAAACCAAAACAAGTCCTGATGAAAGCTGATCTCCTGTCAGTTCGTGTATGAGCCAACCACAGGGCTTCACCTGCGACGCAGCTGCCTGGATACAGTCGGTTCTGGTCCAGTCATCAAGTCTGGTCCTATTACCTGTTGGAGGACATGGCTTCCAAACCTAATGACGTGACCTGACCAACATGACGCTGTCCTCCCGGGAAAATAAACAACCCTGATCCGTATAATCCTCTGGTTCGTTCAGTTTCCGAGCATCATGCGGGTCGGAACAACTCCTGTAGGCCGGAAATGCGCACAACACCGACTGTGGAGCGTCTTACCGGGTGATGGAACTGTCAGCGGTCCGTCCCTCCTCCAGCCTCCAGCCTCAGCACCGCAGCAGCCTGTCAGCCCGCACGTCCGCCTGCAGAGCGGAGCGTCAGAGGTGGGTGTGTGCGCGCTGCTGCTCCCCGCGCTCCCGGGTCCTAACGCCCGACTTGTGTGACCTTCTCCAGTGGTGACACACGGGCTATTTTTAGTTTGTTGTTCTTGGCCGGGGCACGAGAGGATGGGATCACTGCAGGGAGCTGAAACAACGTTCACACACACACACACACACACACACACACACACACACACACACACACACA
>NW_013960053.1:0-595 GCF_001266775.1 Austrofundulus limnaeus
GTTTTATGATCTGATACATGTCAACAGAAAAGTAGCAAAACTCCAGCCAATACCTAAAAGTAGCAAATCTAGCTAAAAGCATAAAGTACCTAAACACCAATAAATGCTAAATGTAGTGAATTAGTAACCAACAACTAAAAGAAGTTAAATTCTGCGTACAAGTAGCAAAATACTATCTAAAGGCTAAAATAGCCTAGCTAAACATGAAAGCTGAAAGCTAAACAAAGCAAAATGCTAGCTAACATCCAAATAAAACCAAAGAGCTAAATGTAGCAAAGCATTACCTAACAGTAAAACAGCTAAAGGTTTTATGTCAAGATCAGTTTATTTTTTTTTGTTGCACCAAACTTTACTAACTATGAATAATTTATTTTGTCATGTTTGTCAGTTTCAAGTTATTTCAGGGATTCTGGCCCAAGACTGAAACAATCAAGACCAAGAAATGAGACCACATGATTCAGAAGAAACATTTATTTTTCAAAAACAAAACATTTAACGGACTTCTCACTTTGACATGGTTCACACGTCGGCTTCTCAAATATCTGGACATGTTCACAGGACTGTTAGGAGGGTGATGTGTACATTAAATTACACA
>NW_013960053.1:1595-1843 GCF_001266775.1 Austrofundulus limnaeus
AAAAAATAAGAAAGAAAGAAAATATTTTCCTTTAAATTTATTGTTCTAATCCAATAGTTTTTTTTACAACATGATTTGAAACTGTAAATAGTTTTTTCAGATTTACCTCAATGTTTTTATTTCCAATGTTTGATACAAGTATGTATTTTTCAAAGTTGAAAAAGTTTACATTTTGTTTTTCCTTTCAAGCATTTGAATGAATGTCAAAGTTTTAATAAAGTTGTAACAAAAGTTTAGTGTTGTTTTTC
>NW_013960054.1:0-282 GCF_001266775.1 Austrofundulus limnaeus
ACACACACACACACACACACACACACACACAGCTGAGGACAACACATTCCAGTGCAGACACACAGACAACTGTCCGAGCTGAAGATGCCATCAGAATAAAAGTTCAAAGCGACAGTTGCAGATGTTTGTAACGGGTTTTTACAGATTTTGAGCTAACGTTTGGTTTTGCAGTCCTCTCCATTAGAAGCGTTATTTAAAGCTCTAGTATGCAAGGCAGCGGACAATATGCATTCTTTTAATGACAGCTGCTTTCTTTACAGGTGGATATTTTTAAATTTAAAA
>NW_013960054.1:1282-1843 GCF_001266775.1 Austrofundulus limnaeus
TGAACTTTTTATTCTAAACTTTGTTTCATTAAAGTTTAAACTGAGTCTGAATTCACACAAGTTGTTTCCTGTTTATACTTCTGTACATTTACTGTAATCTACTTCTGCACACTTTGTTCTAGCTTATTCATGGATCCAAATGTTCGGTTCGATCAGGAACAAAATGCTGGGACTTCAGGTTTCTGTAACTTTTATACTTTTTTAAAGAGTTCACTTTATACAACATAGAAATGCCCAGATAAGCACACTGAGCTCTCGTTCTGTCACTTCTAAAACTTTACAAACCTGCTTTACTTCCTCTGTTTTCTAGTTTTTTTGTGCTTTAGCTGCTATTTTGCTTCAGCTATGCTTTTAGCCATGGTTCTTCTCCTTTTTGTTTTAGCTACAGCACTGCTACATTTAGCTACAGTTCAGAGATTTAGCTGTGATTCTGCTGGTTCTAGTGTTAGGCTGCGGTTATGATACTTTTAGCTACTGTTCTGCTACTTTTAGCTTGTAGCTGCTCTTCTGTCACTGTTAGATTTCAGCTACATTTATGCTACTTTTAGCTTGTAGCTGCTC
>NW_013960055.1:0-843 GCF_001266775.1 Austrofundulus limnaeus
AAAACAATAAAATGCATGAACTATTGAAAACAATAGTTATGACTGTCAAAAACCAATTAGATGAACATCTACAGCTGATTAATCATCCATTTGGTCAATTTAATTCAAGATGGCCACCACGACAAAAAAGGGACTTAAACAAAAGAATGGCTATAGCTAAGTCTGTTTTATAGAGCTAATTGTTGTGGTAGTAGTTGATTAGATGATGAATCCATGGTTTATAATTTGAGCACTAACTGAACTTTGTATGAAAAATCAAGTCTGTTTGTTAGCAAAATATCTCATGAACTACCAGATGAATTTTAATGAAACTTTCATAAAGTAATCAATGGTTTTTTGCTTAACTTAGACTCAAACCAATTCAAGATAGCTACCAATGTCAACTGTTTTTTTAAGTAAAATGATCCAATCTCAGCTATAAAAAAGAGCTAATATTTGGTGTGGTATCCATAACTCATACTGAGTGAAACTCAATATGTGACATTGTATCTTTCTTAAAACTATTGGCATTAAGTGGTGGAATCAAACTTGTATGGCTGTTTGCAAAAATATGTTGAACCACTAAACAATTTTTTTTAGGAAACTCTTGGAAAGTAATTATTGGTTGAATGTATGCATCTGATTACCACAGCTATAATCCAACTTAGCCCACACAGAAATAGTTATAGCTCAGTAAATTTCGCAGATATTGAGCTAAAATGTGGTGCAGCAGCTGACAGTCATTCACAACACATGTCATTTCCAATACAACACGTGCAAAATCTTGCATTATTGCAATCAATTGCGCTTGACATTGTTTTAAAATATTACTTTGTTCTTTCTTAATAAAAAATGATCTTGATC
>NW_013960056.1:0-843 GCF_001266775.1 Austrofundulus limnaeus
AATCAATGTGCAAAAATGTTGCAACTGACCCACATTACCACAGCTCAGGTGTGTGCAAGTGTCTATAAATCTTTCCACGGTCCTGACGTGAATAAGAAGTCACCGTCAACAGAATTAGACGCCAAAAAGCCAAGCTGGGTTTGCAGAAGGTTCACAGAAACCAGTGCAGATCCCACCTGGAGAGCTTAGTTTGGGGTAATAACAGCTGTCAAAACCATTTAGATAAAAAACAGGAGATAAAATAAGTACAAGAGAGTGAAAATATAGAGTTTTACTGCTAAAATCAGATTAGTGCAGGTTGAAATGAGCTGTATAAAAAATGTAATGACTCAGACACATTTCTTTTTCCAGCTGGATATTTTTGTCTTTACTCCTCCGTTCAACCAAAGTTAGTCTTGGAACAAAACACTCAGCTGTGCTCTGACTCCCACCTAAACCCAAGCCTGGCTCAATGGCACTTTGTGTGTGAGTCTGAAATGAGTCTGAGTACACAGCAGACACAAGACCGGCTCCTGTCCTCCCCTAACAGCTTCAGTGTCTCCCTAAAAGCTCCGTTTGTTTGGGGGTACCGAGGGGCACAGGGGACTCCAGCCCCGCCCCTGAGTCCATGCAAACATGGTTTCCTTTCTGACGTTTGACCCGGTTGATGCTGCTGGAAGGCCTCTGTGGCACACTGAAACAGCTTCACTGCTTTAATACCTTCAGAACTATAACTGCATTAGTCATATAGACTGTTAGATAAGTCCTGAAACACATTGTAGCTGTGTTTCCATTACAAATGTTCACAAAACTTTGTTGATATCCTGTTAATGTTTAAAAACACAGTTTCACAACTGCAGTGTT
>NW_013960057.1:0-843 GCF_001266775.1 Austrofundulus limnaeus
TATATATTGTATATAACTTTGTTTATTTCTTTTAATACATTACTGTCAATAAAGTCAAAGTCAAACCTAAATACAAGCAGCTGAAATGAGTTTCTTTGGTAGGGTGGTCAGGCTGGTTTATACTCCAAGTCGGACGTCTTGCTCAAACGTTACAAAAAACTACATAACTTCCATTTGTTATTCCCCGATGGGGTTGTGTACACTGGCCCCACAGTTTGTAATTGATCAGAACTTTGTGGGAGTCTTTGTGTGCAGTGCAGCGCAGTGTTATTTCTGCAGGTCATCTTGCTGAGAACTACAGTATATCCTGCTATCACTGCTGTTTTTATGCCATGCACTGTGATACATTACGAGCACTGTGGAAGGGCAGAGGGACTGTTCGACGTTCGATTGATAGTGATTCTTTGTGTGATTTTGACCAATTACGCAATAAGTTCTTATGCAGAAGTGGGTGAAAAGTTCTCACGGCAAATTGTGACAAGAAGTGTTGAAGGACTCAAAGTTGCGAACAAAATTATGCAATTTTTTTTGTCTCGTAACTGCAGCAATGAAAGCCGATTTCAGCAGTTTGGATGAAGTACATGGTAAAGTTAGGAGTTCTGATGCTGCTCTTATATCAATAGGAATCACGTGGTTCAAGCATCTGATTACCAGGCCTCCTGGGCGCCTACTGGGCATGTCTGTGAGGAAGCCATGGGGCCGACCAAGAAGTTTATCAAGTGTTGCTGTGTGTTCTCCAGCCTTGGGATCCCCTAAAGCAGGGGGTCTTAACCTTTTTGACCTCGGGGCCCAATTTGCTGAACATAAAGTGGCACGAGGCCCAGTCAGACAATACCAATGTAT
>NW_013960058.1:0-403 GCF_001266775.1 Austrofundulus limnaeus
CAGCCTGGAGCTGGTCCATGGACCTGATCCTGCAGCCTGGAGCAGGTCCAGGTCCATGGTCCTGACCCTGCAGCCTGGAGCTGGTCCATGGACCTGATCCTGCAGCCTGGAGCAGGTCCAGGTCCATGGACCTGACTCTGCAGCCTGGAGCAGGTCCATGGTCCTGATCCTGCAGCCTGGAGCAGGTCTATGGACCTGATCCTGCAGCCTGGAGCAGGTCCATGGACCTGATCCTGCAGCCTGGAGCAGGTCCATGGTCCTGATCCTGCAGCCTGGAGCAGGTCCATGGTCCTGATCCTGCAGCCTGGAGCAGGTCCATGGTCCTGATCCTGCAGCCTGGAGCAGGACCATGGTCCTGATCCTGCAGCCTGGAGCAGGTCCATGGTCCTGATCCTGCAGCCTG
>NW_013960058.1:1403-1843 GCF_001266775.1 Austrofundulus limnaeus
ATGTCTCAGAGAGGACACGTCTCAGAGAGGACACGTCTCACAGAGGACACGTCTCAGAGAGGACACGTCTCAGAGAGGACACGTCTCACAGAGGATACGTCTCACAGAGGATACGTCTCACAGAGGACACAACTCACAGAGGACACATCTTAGAGGACATGACTCAGAGAGGACATCTCACAGAGGACATGTCTCACAGAGGACATCTCACAGAGGACACGTCTCACAGAGGACACATCTCAGAGAGGACATGACTCAGAGAGGACACATCTCACAGAGGACATGTCTCACAGAGGACATATCTCAGAGAGGACATGACTCAGAGAGGACACATCTCACAGAGGACATGTCTCACAGAGGACATATCTCAGAGAGGACATGACTCAGAGAGGACACATCTCACAGAGGACATGTCTCACAGAGGACATATCTCAGAGAGG
>NW_013960059.1:0-385 GCF_001266775.1 Austrofundulus limnaeus
GTCTGTCCATCAGTCTGTCCATCAGTCTGTCCGTCAGTCTGTCCAACAGTCTGTCCATCAGTCTGTCCAACAGTCTGTCCGTCAGTCTGTCTGTCAGTCTGTTCAACAGTCTGTCCATCAGTTTGTCCAACAGTCTGTCCGTCAGTCTGTCCGTCAGTCTGTTCAACAGTCTGTCCATCAGTTTGTCCAACAGTCTGTCCGTCAGTCTGTCCGTCAGTCTGTTCAACAGTCTGTCCGTCAGTCTGTCCGTCAGTCTGTTCAACAGTCTGTCCGTCAGTCTGTCCGTCAGTCTGTTCAACAGTCTGTCCATCAGTCTGTCCGTCAGTCTGTCCGTCAGTCTGTCCATCAGTCTGTCCATCAGTCTGTCCGTCAGTCTGTCCATCAG
>NW_013960059.1:1385-1842 GCF_001266775.1 Austrofundulus limnaeus
ATCAGTCTGTCTGTCAGTCTGTCCATCAGTCTGTCCAACAGTCTGTCCAACAGTCTGCCCCTCAGTCTGTCCATCAGTCTGTCCGTCAGTCTGTCCAACAGTCTGTCCAACCGTCTGTCCAACAGTCTGTCCAACCGTCTGTCCAACAGTCTGTCCATCAGTCTGTCTGTCAGTCTGTCCATCAGTCTGTCCAACAGTCTGTCCAACAGTCTGCCCCTCAGTCTGTCCATCAGTCTGTCCGTCAGTCTGTCCAACAGTCTGTCCAACCGTCTGTCCAACAGTCTGTCCAACCGTCTGTCCAACAGTCTGTCCATCAGTCTGTCTGTCAGTCTGTCCATCAGTCTGTCCAACAGTCTGTCCAACAGTCTGCCCCTCAGTCTGTCCATCAGTCTGTCCGTCAGTCTGTCCAACAGTCTGTCCAACAGTCTGTCCAACAGTCTGTCCAACAGTCTGTCCA
>NW_013960060.1:0-334 GCF_001266775.1 Austrofundulus limnaeus
TGTACTTTTGTTTCAGCTCACTGTAAGGATACCACAGTTGCTCAAAACTTTCCTTCAGCGCCTTCTCTTTCTCTGCGGCAGAAAAGAACAGGTACTTCAGGGCCTGGTTTTCTTCCCTAAGTGCTTCAATTAGTCTTTCATTTTTGACCTGCTGACAGCCTCCCTTTGTTCTCTGTCCTATGATTTTAACATGTTTTTTCTTGGACGTGTGTTTTAAATTTGCCGGTTCAGCCGCTTTAGAGGTTTTATCTGTACACTGCCTGAAAAACCGTGAAAAAGAGGGCATCTTTTTAAATTTCAATTTCTGGTTCTCAGTCTGTGTTTCTTGACCGAG
>NW_013960060.1:1334-1842 GCF_001266775.1 Austrofundulus limnaeus
ATTTACAACATTACAAAAAAAAGAAAAGAAAAAGGAAACAAAATGAAACGCTATTTTACAAATTGATAATTTACCAAAAAAAGGCTGAAGCCAAGGCCATTACAGTATATAGTCACTGGGCCACAGACAGAATGACTGTAAGTGAAAACACAGTGTTTGTACATAGAATAATAGCAACCTCGTAATAAGGACAACTGTTCGGCCAAATCAAATGACTTGATAAGCTAATTTTAGTTAGCAGGCCCTACTTTGGACACCTCTGGCTTAGGATATGTGTTCTAAATGACTGGCAGCTACCAAACACACAAAATTCACTGAAGTATTGTTATTTTTGTTTGAATAGGTTGAATAACAATTCATGAAGTAAATCAGCTTTTGGAGTCAGTCTATTTCAAGCTGGCTGCAACAGTTAATCAGCATTAGCCAACATAAAATCACCAGAACTCTGTCTGTTTTGCAAACGCTGAGCTCGAATTTGACTTGGTAACTGTTGACATCCATTCACAAC
>NW_013960061.1:0-412 GCF_001266775.1 Austrofundulus limnaeus
GATGGATGGATGGATGGATGGAGGATCGGGATTAATCTGGTATTTTGGTTTAATCCTGGATTAATTAATCCTTCATTATGTGTAACAACAGAGGAGGCAGATCTGTTTCCATGGTATCATGTCCACTGAAACTGACGTGGTCCTGATCAGGTTTGCATGAAAGTATCACAGAATAAATATATTAATATCAAATGATAGAGTTTGTCAATTAAAAAAAGAACAACTCCATCTCAGTTTTGTTTTACATCTCCTCATGTTCTGCTGACACTTTTCCCACTGCACTATTTAAAAAGATTTTTAATACTTTTGGTCCTACTATTACAGATGTGTTTAATATGTCACTTTCAACAGGTGCTTCCAGCTTTTTAAACATGCTATTGTTGAAGCTGGACTGAAAAAACCCAACCTGGAT
>NW_013960061.1:1412-1842 GCF_001266775.1 Austrofundulus limnaeus
GTCTGAGTCTGATACATAAAGATCCCGAATCATCTGGAGTCCTTTGTTTTTCCATACTTTAAAGGTTGAGTCTGCTCTACCAGGTACAAAAAATTGGTTACCCCACACTGGGCTGAACAGAGACAAACAGTGTGGCTCATTAAACATTTTTTTTACATCTCTCCATACGCCCATCATGTTTTTGAGAAATGGATTTTTAGTATGTTTCAAAAGCTTTGATATTGAATCTGAATAGAAGTATGAAGGGAGAGTCACTTTTAAATCTTGAGTCTCCATGTCAACCCAGTGCGGCAACTTATCACTGTAATAAAACATCATAGATCTCAACTGCACAGCATAGTAATACAAGTGAAAATTCGGGCAGTTCAAACCTCCACGGTCATAAGGAAGATATAGTAGAGATAAACGGAGTCTGGATTTTCTGTTGTTC
>NW_013960062.1:0-255 GCF_001266775.1 Austrofundulus limnaeus
AGCCACGCACACAGGGAGGTAGTCCATGCCCCCTAGGACATGCCTATATAGTTTGGTACTGTCCACTCACTCTAGGCTACGCCCACACCCATTTGAAGTTTTCTAAGGGCTGTGGCCACACCCACAAACGTTATCACGTCAAGTTGATGCAGTCAGGTGGAGCTGTTTTCTGAATACCAACACCAGCTCTACAAAATGTATGCATCTGGAAACTCGGAAGAGTGATTTACAGGCAAAATTAAGTTCAAAATGAAG
>NW_013960062.1:1255-1842 GCF_001266775.1 Austrofundulus limnaeus
CCTTCCTTTTCATCTGCTTGTAGCTGATTAACCAGCCAATATGATAATCCCACCCACACCATGTTCATCAGGTCAAGGGGGATCATAAAAAGTGATGCAGTCAGATGGAGCTGTTTCCTGAAGTCCAACACCTGCTCTACAACATGCATGTGTCTGAAGTTTTCTAAGGGCTGTGGCCACGCCCACAAACATTATCACGTCAAGTTGATGCAGTCAGGTGGAGCTGTTTTCTGAAGTCCAACACCTGCTCTACAACATGCATGTGTCTGAAGTATTCTAAGGGCTGTGGCCACGCCCACAAACATCATAGGTAGATGCCACGTCCACAAGGAGGTAGTCCACGCCCACTAGTACACACCTACAAAGCTTGGTACCGCCCACTCATTCTAGGCCACGCCCACACCCGTTTGAAGTGTTCTAAGGGCTGTGGCCATGCCCACAAACATCATAGGTAGATGCCACGCACACAACGAAGTAGTCCACGCTCCCTAGGATACGCCTACAAAGTTTGGTACCGCCCACTCACTCTAGGCCACGCCCACACCCGTTTGAAGTGTTCTAAGGGCTTTGGCCATGCCCACAAACAT
>NW_013960063.1:0-842 GCF_001266775.1 Austrofundulus limnaeus
ACACACACACACACACACACACACACTACAGCACTCAACCAGACAAGCAAAGAGAGTGATGGTTGAGTAGATGTAGAGGACACAGGACTCTATGATGTGTAGAACAGTTCTGGTCAATGGGGCAGATAATGAGTTACCATAAACAGCAGCAGTCTTACACTGTCCAGCTCAGCTCATTACCATGGCTAGCATATGTAATCAGTGTGTTGCTGGGGCGTGTCTTAATGTACTCTGCTATTTCTCAAAGACAGGACTGGACCCATGGGGTGGGTCATGAGAAGGTAAGAATTAGGAAATGGATCATCCTCAGGAAAGGCTGGTGATTACTATTCACTAATTATTGCAGTTTAGACTCAGAACACTGCCATTAAGAACAAAATAATACACAGTGAAGTAAGAAATGCACATAATTTTTTCTCTGACATCAACTTGTTGAATATTGTGTCAGCCAATCATTAGGGAAAACACCAACTCGGCAGCGAAACAGGTAAAGGGACATTCAGACCTTCTGTGTAAAGATAATGAACAATTAAAACTACTGTTGTTGGTAGCTCTGTGAAAAAAAATAAACAGTTTGAGGAATGGTATCAGTTTTGCATTGTATGGTTATTTTGGCAGAAATCTTATGTACTTGCAGAAAACTCCCAGTTGCATCAGAAGTACAACTACAGTAGCTGTTACCGCTGCTATTTTGTGCTTGCAAATAACCATAGATGTGCACGTAAATAACTGTGTTCTGCAAAACTGACAGCAATGTAAAGGTTCATAAAAAGGCTTTTGCATAAACTTCCACACACCTACACACACACACACACACACACACACACACACACACACACACA
>NW_013960064.1:0-842 GCF_001266775.1 Austrofundulus limnaeus
CAGACAAACATATACAACATGAACTATTTTATATTTGTATCATTTCTTTCCTATTTTGTACGTTAGACAAAAATAAATTACATTTTTTATAAGTGTTCAGACTTTTTCAATTCTTTTCATATAGAAAATGGGTAAAAAAAAAGGGGGGATCGGTCAGTGATAAAAAAAAATTAAGCTAAACTGTTCATAAATACAGCAAGAATAAAAACACTGTGATGTAAAGCTAAAAATCTGAGACGTTCAAATAAAATTATATGTTAATGGAAACATATGGTGTGTCCTGTCGTAAAGGGATTTAAATAGTGAAAATTTGTAGTTTTGAATGTTTCTGCTTGTTAAACAGTTGCTGTCAGTTGGTTAGTTACATAACCAGTCATGCATTTTAATACAGTCAGTAGGGGGTGCAGGGACATTGTGGGGGGTGGGTTCTTATAAATCAAGTTTGGGAACGACTGCTTTAAGATCCTTTAAAACAAATGTTTGTAACGAGCTACAAGGGTTAGCATGTTAGCGAATGAAACATCTGCAGCCTACTGCAGACTCACTATGAGAGTAATAACTCTGAACATCAGCTTCAGGTATTTACACAGGATTTTATAAAGAACAGAACAGTGGGGCACAGTGCAGTGGGGCACGGTGCAGTGGGGTATGATGCAGTGGGGCGCGGTGCAGTGGGGCACGGTGCAGTGGGGCACGGTGCAGTGGGGTACGGTGCAGTGGGGCGCGGTGCAGTGGGGCGCGGTGCAGTGGGGCATGGTGCAGTGGGGCGCGGTGCAGTGGGGCGCAGTGCAGAGGGGCACGGTGCAGTGGGGCACGGTGCAGAGGGGTACGGTACAGTGGGG
>NW_013960065.1:0-842 GCF_001266775.1 Austrofundulus limnaeus
CCTCCTGCTCACACTCATTCTAACACTTGTCCTCCTGCTCACACTCACCCTCCTGCTCACACTCATCCTCCTGCTTACACTCATCCTCCTGCTCACACTTGTCCTCCTGCTCACACTCATCCTCCTGCTCACACTCATTCTCACACTCATCCTCCTGCTCACACTCATCCTCCTGCTCACACTCACCCTTCTAACTCGCAGCATCAGATCCTCTCACATGTCCCGTCCTCCCACCAGCCGCTCTAACTAATTATACTTTCTTTGATTCTGCTGTTGAACTGATGAGGGGGCGGAGCTGAAACCTCTTCAGTTTCAATACGTTGAAACAAATAAAGACTTAAAATAAAATAAAACTGAAGCCTCAGTCAGCTTCTAGTCTGAGTTCTGCCAAACCAAACCCAGGTCCTGGTCTCTGGTTGATGTTTTCAACACTGTCTCTTTTCAGATGATCTGAGTCCAAAGATGGTGGACTTTCGGAACCCGCTGGCTTTCTGTGTTCTCAGAAACCTGATGAATCAGTTAGATTAGAACTTTGTCTTAGACGTGTTAGCATGCTAACACTTTATCTTAGAGACAGACAAAGTGTTAGCATGCTAACGTCAAGCCTCCATCATTATCTCATCCTCATCGCTCTGAAGAGAAGCCTGCTGAAAGCATGACAATGATCAGAAAATTAAAGTGTTCGTAGAGGAATAATCTCCTCCAGTCATCCAGAGAGTAGGAGGAAGTCAGAGCTGAACAGAGTGAAGAGGAGGAAAAGGTTAGAGAAGAAAAGATCTAAAGATAGATGAGAGAAAAGAAGAAGAGCAGAGAAACAGACGGTGTTCAAATGTTCTGTTGTT
>NW_013960066.1:0-387 GCF_001266775.1 Austrofundulus limnaeus
CAGTGGATCTGAGCCTGAATTCACTCTGACAATCAGTGGAGTTCAGGCTGAAGATGCTGCAGTTTATTACTGTCAGAGTTTTCATTTCTTAAACAGTGTCAATCTGTTCACACAGTGATTCAGAGTCGTACAAAAACCTCCCTCAGTCAGACTGCAGACACTCTGAGCTGTTAGAGCAGAAACTGACTGCAGCTGAAGAGGAACAGACTCTGATACAGACCACTGAACACAGAGCTGACACAAATGAAGAAACTTTATGTTAATAAGAACAAATTAACCACAACAACACAGGAGAATTTATGTTTATTTGAACACCAAAATATAAATTAAAACTGAAAAAAAAAAAAAGAATCAATATGGTGAAGGGGTTTGAGCCCAGGTTTGAGT
>NW_013960066.1:1387-1842 GCF_001266775.1 Austrofundulus limnaeus
GTCGCACTCAGTGCTGGAAGTTTGGCTCTCACGCTTCCTACAGACCACTAGTTTGCTGAATTGTAAACATTTTTTACACTAAACTAGAAAATTTTTTCTATAAAACAATTTAGCAAAGCTTATTTGGTAAAAATCCACTAATAGGGAAAAAAACTAAAAGTCTAAAACGCTCTAACTAATAGGTCTTAAAGAAGACGAGTCCATGTTAAAATCAGTAGGTCTAATCAGGATCTAAACAAAGATCTGCAATAATGAAACATGAAACAGGTCTAGTTTACCTGGTGTACCTGAAAGGCAACACCAGAAGGACAAAGGCTATTCTTCTTCACCTTGAAACCAGTTTAAAGCTGCACTATACCTACTGTATAGGGGAGCAGTGTGTAAATTTAACAATAGAAATATAGTTGTTTTGGTCAAAACTTGATATTGCAGTATGCCATCAAGGTCTGCAGAGG
>NW_013960067.1:0-355 GCF_001266775.1 Austrofundulus limnaeus
TTTCTCAATCCAGTGCAACACATCCATACAGATCAATAATAGAGACAATTATTAATTATTCATCGAGCAGTCTGAAAAGTCAATTTTCATCAGGACTATTTTATAAAGACACTCCGGGAACTCACGAGAGTCTTGATCCAGCAGGACGGAACGAAGGATTCAAAAAAAGAAACTCCATGACTGCTAATTCGAGAACTGTGGAGTTATTAGGACCGATACACAGCGATATATTTTTCTGTGAAAAACTGCTTCTGAACTCGGTTGATTTAAAAATTAAATTTACCAGAGCTAACGAGGCGTTTTCCCTGATGTGCCCCCGTCTGTCTACATTCAAACTGCATCTGCTGAGCGCATC
>NW_013960067.1:1355-1842 GCF_001266775.1 Austrofundulus limnaeus
TTTTAAAGCGCGCAGTTTCTCTTTCGTGGCTTCATAGACCGTTTCGAACGGAACGCGTCTTAATGGGCATTCGGACTGAGGCGTAAAACATTTTGGACAGCCGTGGAAAAAACACCCCAGGAATTCAAAGGCCGTGTGCACCCCTCCCACCTGTGAAAAACCATCCACAAAATACTTGCCAAATTTTTTTTCTCCAGCGTTAAGCGCGTGAGCTATATGTATTTTTCTGGTGCACGCGATCCACTCAAGCCACTGAATGGATGCGTTCGAAAAAGTTTTATGATGTGTGTAATTTGTTGGGCTGGGAATAGCGAGAGTGTTAGGTTTCAGAAAGTTGCTCTGATACACTCTGATGCAGGCTGACGCTATTGTTATTTGTTTAAAAGGGTCAACGCTTGTTTCATCAAAAAACTGCTGTCTAAATTTAAAGCAGCCTTGCAGGAGAATGTCCACATCATTTTACAATAAAATATGGACTCTTTTTCAA
>NW_013960068.1:0-842 GCF_001266775.1 Austrofundulus limnaeus
CTACAGAACAGTTCACGGTCGACTCAGTGACTGCAAATCATCAGCCCTCTGCCACCGTGTTTCACTGTAAGAGCTGTTTGGGCTGATCTCCTAAAAACTTGCTGCACTTTGGTATCATCTGTACAGCATTGTTCCAAATCACTTCAGTTCATTCTGATGAGACTTTGCAAACTGAATTTGTCCTCCCGTGTTCTTGTAGAGAGAAGAGCTTTTATCCTGGAACTTTTCCAAATAAGCATTACTTCCTCAGTCTTTGTTTATTCATGTCTCAAACTTTAACATTTAGCCTGCTAACTGAGGCCTGTAGAGTCTGAGATGAAGTTCTGGAGGTTTTATTTTTATTTTCTGCACAGTCTGACCTCAGGGTGATTTTAGCTGAAATATCCTGTCAGTTCTGAATGTTTTCCACCTACAAATCGTCTTTCTTGCTGTAGAACAGAGCTAATAAACTGGCAGCCACTTCCAGCCCACAGGTGGATTCAGTATGGTCCTCCAATGAGTTATTTATTTATTTATTTAAGATTTGAATGACAAAGGATAGAGTAGTAGTCCTGTTATATAGGTGATCTATGGCTATACGACTTGGTCTGCCTGCGGAAAAAAAGGTCATTTAATATAAAAAATTATTTTAAATCAGAAAAAAATGAAAGTAGACTGTTCAAATAAGTGAGTGGCTGAATGTCAGGGCTCTGAGCTGTTGGCTCTCAGTAACTCTGGGATAGCCCTGCTGTGGAACGATGGAGTCCAAATGGTTTGGAAATGACCTTTGACCTTTCACAGACTCATGAGCAGCAACCATTGCTTCTTGTTGTGTTAAAGGGGCAATATCATGTAAAATCAAC
>NW_013960069.1:0-455 GCF_001266775.1 Austrofundulus limnaeus
TCATTTTACAGTATTTTCCAAGTGTAGACAACAAGTAAGCTTTCTTCTTTTTGTTGTTAACATAAAGTTGTTCTCAGTCAGAAAAACACATTTCTTGAGATTTTAAACAAACAAAAAATAAAATTGTATAGTAGCTGAATTTTAGTTAACTACCGTAGTTAATGAATAGATAAGTTTTAAAATCTTTCATACCAACGTACATTGCTGGGCACAGCTTACGCAAACATAGTTTGATTCTATTGGTTTCATTTGAAAGTGGGTGGGATTGACTGTGGCACATCGGCCAATCCAAACCAGTTAAAGCTCTGTCTAATTAAATAAATGGGAAAAAAACTGAAATAGATGATTTAACCTTTTCACAATAAAAGCATTTCTTTGAGGGTTTTTTTTAGGGAGCTTAAAATTAGTGAAAGTCAATCTATATGTTAATGTTTCCCAAAATTAGAAAAAAAAAA
>NW_013960069.1:1455-1842 GCF_001266775.1 Austrofundulus limnaeus
GAACGTGGGCTGCAGAAAGTACGCCTTCAACTCGCTGCAGCTCAAAGCCTTCCCCAAACACTACCGACCACCGGACGGCACCTTCGGCAAGGTGGAAACATGACAGGACAGCGTGGAGGGAGCCCGCCAGCACCCCGGAGACATCAAGGGACTTATTTCCCCCAAAAGATCAGACCGGGTTCAGAGACATTTCAGCTGTTCACGTCACCTGGTGATGGAGCAGAGCTTTTAGTGATGGAGCTAAGACTCTTTCAAAAACTGTGATGAACGGGTTTTATCTCTTTGCCTCAAATTAACAAAGCACTGATGATCAGTATCTAACATGCAGCATTTTTCATTTAAAACAAATGAAATATTGCTGAGAAGCAACTATAAAATGGTCGAAGC
>NW_013960070.1:0-498 GCF_001266775.1 Austrofundulus limnaeus
AAGATGTTCTTTCTGGTGTTGAGTCATACAAACTCACACATGCTCAAAGTGCCCCTCAATCAAACATGTTCCCACAGGAATAAATGAATGTTTCGATTAGCGTCCATCAATGAGTGGTTTGTTGTAAAAAGTCACAATGGCAACAATGAAACTTGAAACATTTTAGTGGTCTAAAAGTGGATATGTTAAATGAAAATGTTATGTATATGTGAATTATTATTTTTGTCCTTGTTACAAGTTGTATCAATTTCTAACACACACTTTTTTTTAAAATTGACAACTGTTTGCAACACTGTACAAATTTAAACTTGATTCAGGGAAATGAAAGTGGCTAAATTGTGTTTTGATCTACTTCATTTTCTTTTTTAGTTTCAGGGTTCAAAAAGCATCAAATGATTTCTGAAATAGTGTATTTATTTACAAAGATGGACATTTTATTAAAGCATAGTCAAATTTAGCTTGATGCATATTGAGCTCATTTTGAAGTCTCATTTGAAT
>NW_013960070.1:1498-1841 GCF_001266775.1 Austrofundulus limnaeus
GTGCCATATAAATAAACTGAATTGAAAAGAATAGATTTTTCATAGTTGTGTTGCTCAGAATGGGAGGTTGTTGTGAAATGACGATTCAATACAATCTGTTTTCTTAAATAACTTACTTTTCGGCATTTTAGTAAAGTATGCAAATGTTTTTGTAAAATACCCTGAAGATAAACATTCTGTACTTTTAAAAAGGAGCATGCGTGATATGAGACTTGTGTTATGAACATAATTTCTCACTACAATTAAACTACATGAACTACCTTAGCTAAGCTTTGGGTGAGAAGTTTCTCAGCTTTACTCATGCAGTCCCTGCTTACAACCACAGGGTGTCATCTGTCTAATG
>NW_013960071.1:0-684 GCF_001266775.1 Austrofundulus limnaeus
CCCCCCCCCAATTTATCTGAAAAAGGGGTATCTGGACAACCAAAAATGGTTATAGCTCAAAAACTATTAAACATTGGAGTTTCTGAATTCTGGTGTATTTGTGCATGCATGTTCATCATTTTGTTACCGCTATGCGGTATCTAGTTTTCTTCTGTTTATCATTTTTCTTACTGCCTTGTGATATCCTCTTCTTTCTTCTCCTGTCTTCTCATGCCTTCAGAAAGGTTGCTTCCTGGCCTTCCTATTAGCAAACTCAGCTACAATGTCATCAAAGTCCAAGTTCCTGACAAGCTGAGATTCAATGGCCATCACTGACAATGCACTGAGTCGTTGCTGAGTTTGTGCTGTTCTGAGTTCATTTTTGATTCTTGCCATTTGTGAAAATGATTTGTCCCCTTCACAATTTGTAACTGGCAGAGTCAAAAAAAAAAATACATAGGGCCGCAAATACATTAGTGAAGATGGACTGCAAACTGTGTTTCATAAGGACCGGCAGCAGTTTTTGAGGAGACTTGTCCTTCTTATTCTACATGAAAAATCTGAACTGGAGAATTTCATCTGCCAGGTTTTCATCTGCCAGGTTCTCATCTAATCTGAAAGGGGACAAAGCACTGAGTACATCAGCTTGTTTGCAAATAGGAGCCAAGTCCTTGGATTCCAGGTTCAATATTGTATGTGTGAATG
>NW_013960072.1:0-343 GCF_001266775.1 Austrofundulus limnaeus
CTATCACTATGATGCACAGAATTATAGTGACAATGAAGGCTGCAACAGAAATATTAACTTGGTTGGAGGACATTTCTGTGTAGGTAAAAAGTTAATCACAGCAAAAACCAGACAAGGAGACCTGATGAAATAATTACTAAAATGAGTAAAACCCCAGCAACACAATGACAAGGATTATTGTTACAAAACATCATAAAACCTGGAAATAGAAAATTGATTAAAATGAGTGATATATGTAGTTCAGTGAATCTTTATACAATAAATGGAGAACTGATCCGATGCTCAGCACATCACACAAATAAGCTGGTCCTTCGTTTGTTTAAACAAAACCCACTTGTCAGCC
>NW_013960072.1:1343-1841 GCF_001266775.1 Austrofundulus limnaeus
AACTGATCTTGTCTGACATGGCCATTGGTGTGGAGTAAATCAAGTCCAGCAGGGGTTGTGTGACTGACGCATACTCAGGCACCCAAGCCCTGCAGTAGTTACATAAAAGTAAACATTGCATCATTTGTTTCTTTGTTTCAGGTTTAGGTGCGGAAGAGAGTGTGTGTTTTCTGTCTGTGTGGATCTGTCTGCCTTCACTAGAAATGTTTTGTCCTAAATAAACAACTTCCTTTTTAAAAAGTTGCATTTTGTCTTTGCTGACTTTGTTTCCAGTCTCAGCCAGGAAGTGTAGGAGTGCTAATGTGTCTTTTTTACATGGATCGTCTGTGGGGGAAAATAGCAGCCATAACGTATCCTGTGTTTTTAACCGGTCCTGTGTGTTTCCAGTCGTGGTCACTGGCCTTACAGAGACTGATGTGTGGCACTGAGTGGTCTGCTCACTGACAGAGATTTAAGCAGATTTGTGGTAGAATAGTAGTTGCTGCAGAAAAGGAATGT
>NW_013960073.1:0-401 GCF_001266775.1 Austrofundulus limnaeus
GCACTTTAAACTCAGGAGGAGGTTTGCTTTTGGCTCAGCTTTAGCAAACTCTTAAACGGGTTATCACAGCGGTTCTGTGATCCGAGTGGAGACGCACGAACGCGTTCTGGCGTGCGGGCGAGCTGCTCGGGCGCGCGGAGCTTTTCGGCTCAAGCAGCTTAGCTTGGGGAGGCGCGTGTGAGCGCGCTTTGGCACACAACAGCGTGTAGGGCTGGGCGCACGGCGGCGCTTTGGCACAGTGACGCGGCGCGCGTAAAATGTTACCAAATTGATACTCTGTCAAGAGTTAGATTCACCTTAATTTTATCCTCTATTAAAGATAAAATCTTCCAAAACAACGATTGATTAGTTCGTGTCAGGGAACGTGAAATGGTTTTGTACATTTCTCGTGATAATCAGTC
>NW_013960073.1:1401-1841 GCF_001266775.1 Austrofundulus limnaeus
CATCAAATCATAGTATAGTTGCTATGTCGTGTCATAAGCATAAAGACAAATCAGAAACTAGTTGCTGGGCACGTAAACTGGTTGCTGGGGCACGTATTCAGCTAGACAAAGGAAAGACATTTTTGTCAGGCTAGTCATAACTGTTTTAGATCTTGACTGAAACCTAGGGCGTGCTGGAATATTTTGCAAGTTAGACCGTTTGCCTACACTTGTACTTCTGGTTTAGCAAGTTGTTTTTGTTCTGTTTACACACTATGTTGAACCTGTACACGCCATTAAATCTGAGACGTTAGTCACGTACTGGAATCTTTATTTGAAACACATTAAAAACCCTATAAAAACCTTTTCAATGACGTTCAAATTTCATGCAACTAGTACTTTCCTTTCCCAAGTTATGGCTAAAATTAATCTTAAAAAACACGATGCTTCCAACCTGACTC
>NW_013960074.1:0-841 GCF_001266775.1 Austrofundulus limnaeus
AAGTTTTTCTGTTACAACCACAAACCACCAAACATTTGACCAGAACAAGGATTTTATGCGTTAGAGTAGAAAGTCTTTTCAAGACATTAAAAATATTTTTTCTATTTTTCTTTGAAAAACAGCTGAAGCTCAGTCCGATTGGAGTCTTGTCCCAGATCCTTGTTTGAATTTAGGTCTGGACTTTGATCAGTTGAAGTCCAGGCTGGAAGGTGGACATGGTCCCTGGTCTCAGAGGTCTTCTATGGTCCAGGTTTTCTTCCTGTACAACC
This sequence comes from Austrofundulus limnaeus, assembly GCF_001266775.1. Taxonomy (NCBI): domain Eukaryota; kingdom Metazoa; phylum Chordata; class Actinopteri; order Cyprinodontiformes; family Rivulidae; genus Austrofundulus; species Austrofundulus limnaeus. Next base: position 270 of record NW_013960074.1, read on the forward strand.
TCTGGCAAAAATGATGGAACTACCGGCCTCTGAGGATGTTCATCCAGTTGTTACATTTTGCAGAAAAGAAGCAGATCACAGACACAAAACTAAAGTCATTTCAAATGACAACTTTCTGGATTTAAGAAACACTAAAAGAAATCAAGTAAAAAAAGTGTCAGTCAGTAACGGTTAATTTTGTGGACAAAGCAGAGGAACAAAATGATGGAAGCAGCCTGTCAATTTTCATTCCCAAAACTAACACCTGCATCAGATTAGACCTGCTCGTTAGTTTGCATCTAAAAAGGAGTGGTCACACCTTGGAGAGCTGTTGCACCAAGTGGACTGACATGAAGCATGGCTCCAACACCAGAGAGTTGAAACAAAGGAGAGGATTATCAAACTCTTAAAAGTGGGTAAACCATCACACAATGTTGCAAAAGATGTTGGTTGTTCACAGTCCGCTGAGGAAGGGAGGAAACTGGAGTCGATGTCTGTGACCGAACTGTGAGAAACCGCCTTGAAAAGCTAAAAGAAAACCATCATTGACACCTAAACAAAAAGAATAAGACTTCAATGGGCTAAGGAGAGGT